>NC_133371.1:27750716-27963716 GCF_049309525.1 Garra rufa
ATTTCATAGGGCCCCATGTAAGGTATATTTTGTTGGCATACTTCTACAACACATGCATGTTTAATTTTTACCTTTCCTTTTCTTTCCATCTAGGTTTGGAATCCTTGCGGGACAGCGCCCACTCCACTCCCGTGCGCTCCATGTCTCACGGCGACTCATTCATGCCACGTTCGCGGAGCCACGCGGCGGACTCCAGCGACGGGACGGCGGTCATCTCCGATGAGACCTACAGTCCCTCGGACAGCGTGCTGCCCACACCGGTGGCCGAGCACAGCATGGAGCTGGCGGTCTCGCGCCAGATCAACGGCGCCCCCTGCAGCATCGAGGAGGAGAAAGAGTCGGAGGCGGGCACGCCCAGCGTGGGCGACATGGGCGAGTTAGGAGCGGACAGTAGGGTCGCGGGCCCAGCGCAGAGCGCGGGCAGGGAGGCCGCGCTCAGCGAGACGGAACAGGTGAATAAGTTTGTTTTAAGTGTACTCCGTCTGCTCCTTGTGACCATTGGACTCCTCTTTGTCTTGCTCCTCCTCCTCATCATCCTCACTGAGTCCGACCTTGACATTGCATTTTTACGTGATATCCGCCAGACCCCCGAGTTTGAGCAGTTCCATTACGAATACTTTTGTCCCCTCAGACGGTGGTTTGCCTGCAAGCTCCGCTGGGTGGGCGGGCTGCTCATTAACAAGTGAAAATGAGGCACTAAAGCTCGTAAAGCCTCCCTTGTTGGGGTCGAGAAGACGCTAAACACGTGGACAGAGAGAGAGAGAGCGAGACGGAGGGCATCGACCTGTCCCATGAACCCAGCTTCTTTCATGACACTCCTGCTGACACACGGTGAACCATCAGGCCCACAGCTCCTCTTCTCTTCCACTTTTCGTTCTTTCTCCCCCGCCCATTTTTACACCTTTATTTTTGTCTTCTTTTTTTACAAAGACAATTTTTTTGTTTTGTTTTTCCGTTTCCTTATTTTTGGATTTCAGGTCATTTCAGGTATTTTATTTTTACAAAAAAACAAGAAAAAACACATAAAACTTAATTCAAAGACTTTAGAAGAATATATTGTTCCTTAGATAGGGAATATGAAATATTTTGTTGCAACAAGAGAATGTTGCCTTCATTTTTATTTATTTGAAAATAATACTTATTAAAGTCTTATTAAAGAATGTGGTGCATTACGTCAAGTTGGTACGGTATAGTGGGTTCGGAAAGCACGAGAAAGTCGAAAACCAATGCTTTTCTGAGTTTATGCATAATTCATATCCATCCGTCATTTAACTCTTAGTAAATTCTGAAGGCTGCTATAATTTACCACATCAATGATCAGATCAGCAGAGGGTTATATATGTAAGGTAAGAATGTGCAAGTTTTGGAAGTGAAAGCTGAGGAAAGACCGGAAATGATGTTTGAATAAAATCGATGGGTACATTTGAGTTCTGTATTTGGTGGCTTGAGTTTTAGGGTGTCAAATACGTTTTAGGAATATAATTGTGTTTAGGCGGTAGCAAGCTGTGAAGTAGAATTCTTTAAAAAAAGGTTCTTTCAGAAAAAATTAATTGGTATAAATTGTATTCTGTCATGTGACCCAATATTGTCAGTATCTGTTAAAGTTATCACGATTGATTTAAAAGCAACTAGCACCCATAGATCCAGTTTAGCGACAGTAGATGTGCAATACTGTAAGGGTTTGGTTTTTAAGAAATAAGTACATACATTTTTTTTTCATGGGTATGTGTATTTGCTTTATTATTATTTTTTAATTTCCATTCTGAGTCTTTCTTAATAGAAAGAAAGAAATCCCATTGTATAAAGTAATAATTTTTTTATTCCATATCAACCTTGCTCTTAAGTTTGTATTCTGTGGATATCATGCTATGATTATTCTTAATTACAATAACAATGCTGTACTTTTTGTACAAAAAGTAGTTAGTTTCCTAATATATCGACAGTTTTTTCCATGTATATTTTAACAGAAAACTGAAATGTTATTTTGTTATTGAGAATTAAATTATACCTTTTTTAGCTCTGTGTTCCAGATGAGGTCTAGAATCTATGGCGTTTCTGTCAAGTGAGGCACGGAAAAGATTTTTATCCGGATCCACAATCCATTTACGATTCAGTCACTTAACCAGCATTGAAAAAACCGTCCCTGTGCTTTGTATATTGGTAAAGGCCCTGCATTCGAAAAATACTGATGATTTATACACAAGACTGTGTGTGTATGTTTGTGTGTGTATGCTCATATTTTAATGAATTGATGTTTTTGGCAATATGTACTAGAGGGCTGGGTTTAGTCTTTAGTACACTACGTCCTGATTCGTCTATAGTATTTATTTGAAGACAGACGATTCTTCCAGTGGCATGCCAGTTGGACAGGGGATTTATTTTACCATACATACTCTATGTTATGCCTACCCCTTGAAACTGCTATTGATGTGATTGTTTTTGTAATTGAGAAAGCAAAAAATAGTAAATTAATGCAAAATGCAGAAGGAGCGGACATTTGATTGAGAGACTACTAACAGACAGTGGTAATTACAACTAAGGGAGATGTTTTAGATCTTACATTGGTAACCACACTACGATAAATTAAAATAACTGCAGCTTTTTAAATATAGCATTAGTTTGTGACAGCTCACAAGCTTGGCTTTACTAGTACAGTTATTGTAAATGAACGTGCTTCAATCCACCAGTCACAATCTGCTGTTGTGTATGAGGCCAGAATCTATGGAAGCCCATTACCGCCACTGAATAAATAACAAAAAAGGGAATTGTGACTTATCACACAGATCCATTTTTTTTTATATATATATATATAAGAAATGCATGAGTGAGATATAATCAGAATTGCAAGATATAAAGTCAGAATTGCGGGATATAAACTTTTTAATTATGAGAAATAATCAGAATTGTGAGATATAAACTTGAAATTGCAAGAAATAAAGTCAGAATTGCAAAATAAAAACTTGAAATTGTGAGATAACTTGAAATTGCGAGATATAAACTCAAAATTGTGAGATAAAAACTTGAAATTGTGGGATATAAACTCGAAATTGCGAGAAATAAGTCAAGAATTGCAGGATAAAAACTATAAATAAAGTCAGAATTGTGAGATATAAACTTGAAATTGCAAGAAAAAAGTCAGAATTGCAGGATATAAATTCAAAACTGCGAGATACAAACTTGCAATTCGGAGAAATTAAGTGAGAATTGCGGGATATGAACTCAAAATTGCGAGAAAGTGTCAAAATTGCAGGATATAAATTCAAAATTGCAGGATATCAACTTGAAATTGTGAGAAAAAGTCTGAATTGCGAGAGAAACTTGCATTTCTGAGAAATTAATTAGAAGGGAGATAAAGTCAGAATTGTGGGATATAAAACCTAATTGTGAAAAATAAAGTCAGAATTGCAAGATATTAAGTTAGAATTATGGAATATAAACTCGAAACTGCATAATATAAACTTGCAAATCGGAGAAATTAAGCCAGCATTGCGGGATATAAACTTGCAATTCTGAGAAATAAAGTCAAAATTGTAGGATACAAACTCGAAATTGTGGGAAATAAAGTCAGAATTGCACAATATAAACTCAAAACTGCAAGAAATAAAGTCAGAATTGCTAAATATAAGTTCAGAATTGCAGGATTCTGAAAATCAACTCAAAAAAACTTTGTGAGATAAACTTGAAATTGCGGGATATAAACTCAAAATTGCGAGAAATAAGTCAAGAATTGCAAGATATATAGTCAGAACTGCAGGATAAAAACTCAAAATAAACTCAGAATTGTGAGAAATAAAGCTGAAATTGCTGGATATAAACTCAAAATTGCAGGACATAAACTTGATTTCTGAGAAATTAATCAGAAGGGAGATATAAACTCAAAATTGCAAAAACAAAGTCAGTTTTTATCTTGCAATTCTGACTATATCTCGCAATTGTAAGGGGGGAAAAGGTCACAATTGCGAGTTTGTATCATGCAACTCTAAGAAAAAAAAGTTGCAATTATCGTTTTTTTGAGTGGCGGAAAAAGGCTTCCCTAAGAATCATGTGGTGCAAATGATCAAATTGTCACATGAGTGATTAACAGTAATTTGTTTGACTAGCCAAGTTGTGCAGTTGGGTCACATGCCTTTATAACCATTTCATAGAACCGCTGTCTTCCACCAACTACAGAAGCTGAAACTGGTTTTAGCTACGACAAACATGAGGTGCATGGAAACCCGTAGCAGTAACGCATTAAAAAGAAAGAGGGCCATTGGAGTTATGCATGTCTCTTATCTTGACAAGTACTCATGCATGCATTTATAACATCTCTGATGTGCCAAATTATAACAATAATCCATTTATATTTTTGTAGAATCTGATCAAACGATTGTTTTCACAGTACAAAATACAAGCGTTGCTCTGAAGGGTACTTGCATGCTATTGACGATAATCTTGATTCAGATCAATAAATGGATTTTGAGCCGGTTTTGAAAAATAATAGAACTGAAGTGGATCGAATTTTACTCATTGACAGCATTTATGTAGCCTCAGTGGTCAGTCCTGCATGGCAGCGCCATTCAATAAGCAATAACCTGAATTCTAGAATCATACGGATTAATCTTTTTGGTGGATTTTGTGCTGTTGTGTAGCAAGTCGGACTACCTGATGTTCAGAATGAATCCATTTCCTTTTAAGTTAGACGCAAAATTGCATTTTAACTAAAAGGCTCATTTTATATGACGACTATTGCCAAAATTTGCTACATTTTATACTCATTGTGAGCCCTCGTCATCTTGTTTGGATTCTGAACTGTCAGCGTCCTGTTTTGAAGTTTTAGCTTCTCTACATCCTTGAAATCCTATTGCACAACTAGCGCGCTCCTCCTTCCTAGACTAGTAGATCAAGGGCAATTGCTAGCACTGTCCTTGCGAGCTTCTACTTCATACTTTCGTCTCTAGATAATTTTCTTGTACTGTACGGAATGGCCAGGTTTGACTGTGATGAATGCAAGGGTTCTGTTAATTGTCAGCTAAATTGGCTCATTTGTGTAATCAACTAACTGGGTTATTTCACAAGGTCCCTCTGTGAACTTTGTACAGAAGTATTTTTATGCTTCTTAGTATGCAAGTGTAAGTATAATGCAAGTTGGACACTTGCCATGACACTTATAAAAAGTAGACTTTACTGTACACTGCAGATAAAGCACTTCACTAGCTACAAATATACCTTGACAGCATGAACAATGTTACAGCTTCAAGCAAAGCTATTAAAATTGGTGATTTTAAATGTTCAAGATCTGGTATTGTTGGCTACAGCTGTGAAATCGAATTGAGTGGCTGCTGATCTTTAACAGATTTGGACTGCATTCCAAGTAAGTTCTGCTAAATACTCTACCAGGGACTTTAAATCTCATCATCATTAGAATGAACTGCTCCTTACATGCTTGCATCCAAATTCCCAAATGATTTGGTAAAATCTGACTTCACCTGAACCGTAGCTTTAAGATTTACTATGGCGCTGAGATCCTGTAAAGATCAGTGGTGGCAACACGCTTCATTTACTGTACTGTGCTTTTGTCACTTTGCCAGCCCTCTCAACAGATATGCATATACATGCACATTTGTTTATGCATAGATGTCCATCTGTGGGCGTGTTTTTTGTAATCTGCATCTTTTCTATTTGGGACTGAAGGTTGCTGTTCGGTTCCTTAATATATGAATATTTGAACTATATACACAATTTATGTGCCAAATGCAGTTCCTGTTAAGTCAGATTCATTCCAAAACCATCTTTGTACTGTAGGAAACCTTCCATGAAAATGGTATACAGAAATTGTTTCACTGATAGTCCCTTGTAACTGGTGCCATGGAAATATTCAAACTTGAAATAAACATTCAAAAGAGTTTGAGATATCTTGTGGTTTATAGTTCACAGTGCAAAACTGCTGTATGTAGGAATTAATCAGATGGTTTTCTAATTTTATTAAAGGAATTAGACTAATAAACATTTCCTTTATAATAAAATGGAATCTCTGCTTCACTGTAGAATTTCCTGTCAAATATTTTCAAAAAATGAATGCCTTTAAAAAAAAAAAGCCCTTTTCTGCCACTGAAAAAAAAGGGTAAATGACGACTTTTTCTCTCACAATTCTGACTTTTTTCCTTGCAAAAGTCAGAATTGCATGATATAAACTTCCAGTTTTCAAGTTATAAAGTCAGAACTGAGATATAAACTCGCTTTTGTGAGGAACTTTTTTTTTTTTGCGAGTTTTTCCTCTCATTCCTGACTTTATTTCTCGCAATTGAGTTTATATCCCACAATTCTGACTCTTTTTTCTTAGAATTGTGAGATATAAACTCTTCATTGCAAGAAATAAAGTTAGCGTCTAGCAATCCTGAATTTAATTCTTGCAATTGAGTTTATATTAATTCAGAGAAACAAAGTCAGAATTGTGACAAAGTTCTTGCAATCCTGACTTTTTCTCGCAAATGAGTTTGTTACAATTCTCAAGTCACAAGAAAAAAAGTCAGAATTATGAGTTTGTATCTGGCCATTCTGAATTTATTTCTCAGAAATGTGAGTTTATATCTCATAATTTAGAATTTTTTCTAACAATTCCGACTTAATTTCTCACAATTACAAGCTTATATCTCACAATTCTAAGAAATAAAGTCGGAATTGTGACATATAAACTCATTTTTACAAGAAAAAAAAAGTCAGAAATATCGGGCAATTCTGACTTTTTCCTCGCAATTATAGAGATATAAACTCACAATTGCGAGTTGAATTCTGAGGGGGAAAAGACATGTGCTCAGAATAATGAATTTAGCTCACTATTCAGACTTAACTCGCAACTGCTCGTTATAAAGTCAGAATCTCAATTCTACAAAAAAAGTCAGTCGAAATTCTGACTTGATTTCTCACAAATGCAAGTTTATATCTCACAATTCTAAGTTTTTCTCACAATTCTGACTTTATTTCTCACAATCGAGTTTATCAATTGAGAAACAAAGTCAGAATTATGATATACACTCGCTTTTGCGAGAAGAAAAAAAAAATCAGCAAGTTCTCACAGTCCTGACTTTATCACAGTTCTGAGAAAAAAAGGCTGAGTTTATATCTTTAAATCTGACTTTTTCCTCTCAATAACGAGAAAAAAAAGTCTGAATTGTAAAAGAGTCACAATTGTGAGATATAAACTCGCATTTGCAAGAAATAAAGTCAGAATTGCAAGTTAATCGTCTTGCAATCCTGACTTCATTTCTTGCAAGTTTGTATCACACAATTCTGAGAAAAAAAAAGGTTAGAATAGTGAGAGAAAGAGTAACAATAAAAAAATATTTTATTCAGTGGCGGAAACAGGCTTCCATATGTAAGCGGTAGAGTGATAGCACAAAATTTTATTTTAAATGTCCTTTATTTATTAATAATAAATTTAGATTTAGGTTTTTTCAGATATATTTTTTTCTACAAACATTTGTTCTGAAATATACAGTATACCCCCGTGCTTCAATTGTTGTATAAAAATCACAAATTTAAACTAATATACACCACAAAATATATTTATTAAAAAGTGTATAAAATTTCTATACAGATTCTAAATATTCACAAAGTCAAATTAATTGACATTACCAGAAGAAGTATTCTAATTCTAGAGGTGAGAGTATGTTGGTTTGAGGAATGGACGAGCTGCGGTCTGCGGGGCGGGTAAAGCCATGAAGCCGGGCCTCTTCGCTGCTGGAACTGATGGAGCAGGCCTGGAACCTCTGCCTGCACTTCGACTACCACCCCTGTATCCACCTCCACCTCTTCCTCCTCGTGATGAAGACCAGTTATTGTTGTATCCACTACAATAAGGATGGAGAGGAAGAGTTCATTTGGTTTCATATAGCCGATATGAAGTGTGCACAATGCAACAAAGCCTCTGCTGTAACATACTGACCCTTTGGAGAAGGAGTTTTGGCCACTGGCGCCTTTTCTTCTTTTGGGTTTTCTGGAGTAAGACCCTTGCTTTCTTTTCGCTCCTCGTCCAGAGGAGCTCCTGAAATATGTTGATGTGGTGTCCCCTTCATCCTCCTCATCATCATATTCCTCATTTTGATGGCCTCTTGTTGTGTCAATCCATCCTGAACTCTCTGTCTGCACCTCAGCTGCAGAGAAAGTGTGAGAACATTAGCTATTCAGCTATTCATTTCAAGAGCTTTATAGGTTGCTGTTTTGAGCTAAATGAAACATGATCGGTTTTACAAAGTTTATAGGTAGAGCTAGCCAAGTCAAAACTGTAGTCTAGTTTCTTATAAGTGCCTCAGCTTAAGTCGTAATATTATATAAAAGGATTAGTTCACTCCAAAATTAAAACTGTCATCCAAGATGTTCATGTCCTTCTTTCTTAAGTTGAAAAGAAGTTTTTGAAGAAAACATTCCAGGATTTTTCTCCATATAGTGGACTTTAATGAGGATCAGTGGGTTAAAGGTCCAAATTGCAGTATCAGTGCAGCTTTAAAGGGCTCTACATGATCTCAGCCAAGAAATAAGGGTCTTGTCTAGTGAAACGATTGGTAATTTTCTTAAAAAAAAAAAAAGATGATATATTTTAACCACAAAGGCTCGTCTTACACCAACTCGACTTCATTACATAATCACGCTGGAAAAGTCACGTCAACCCAGTGTTTACAATGCGAACGTGCAATGAAAGTCAAACACTTTTTACAAAAAAAAAAAAAAGCTAAAACAATGTTGGACAATTTAGAAGTTGGAGGAGAAATTAAGACCCTATCTTTTTAAACAAAGAACACAGATGAAGAACTAACCACATGTGACCTTTCTAATGTGATTACGTAATGTTGTAGATGTGCATCACAGAGCTAGTGAAAGACATATTGGACGACATGGGGGTGAATAAATGATCAGGAAATTTCAATTCAGGAGTGAACTAATCCTTAATGTATTTTGAACTTAATTTTGAACAGCTAATAAAATAAGAGAATCTCTTTAGTATTTTAAATGTTCTACACCCTGAAGTTATAGTCACATAATATTTCAGCCAAAAAAAGTCCACTGTCTATAGTACAGCAATGTATGAAGTACAGTTCAAAATAAAATGTCACTTTCAAAACAAGCAGCTTTCTGTTGGTCAAAGTGGTGAATTTGCATGACCGACTGCATTTTGTTTGTGGTAAATGTCACCACATCTTATAGATGCATATTTGGATTTCTAAATTTGTGGTTTGCCTTTAAGGATACTAGTCTCTAAAGCAAGGTCCAGGCTAAAAAAGATGACTGTAATGTAAGATTATTCGGTCAAACTTTTTCTTAACATCCATTTCTCGCTATTAACAAACCGTTAACTACGACTTTTGCCTCAAACTCCTAATTTGCTGCTTATCAATAGTAAGGTTAAGCTGTTAAATTTAGGTATTGGGTAGAATTAGGGATTTAGAATATGGTTATGCAAAATACGTGCTTTATCATACTAATAAACAGCCAATATGATAATAATAGGCATGCTATTAAGAAACTAGTTAATAGTGAGAATTGGTCCCTATACTAAAGTGTTATCGATTATTTAATGTATCAGGAAAACCAACAATCTATATGAAGGTGTGCCGTCAAACCCTCACCAGGCAGCTGCCACTCTGAGTACTTCTGCAGCAGTTCAATAAACTCAGCTCCATACTTCTCCAGCTTGTCTTCAGTCACACCATCAATCTGCAGCAAAACCTCCGGATCAGATGAGAGAGTTTCTGCACAGAAATACATCACAATACATTAACACAGAGCACATGGGGCTGTCAAAAGAAGGGAATTAATTGCTTTAACTTAATGAGGTGTTTCATCCCCGTAACACATTATGTAAAGCTGCTTCGGGAAAAAAAGGAGTTAAGTAACTTCTGTTAAATTAGCACAATTCATATACTAAATGACAGCATAAAGTAGCCTTAATTAGTTAAATGATTAATTTACACCTTCCTTCCCCTTTGTTTTTTTTAAATCTTATAAACTTAAATGCATAGGCTATAATTTTTTTTTTAACAAGTGATAGAATTTTACATTTAAAAAATTTTTTATATACATACACTACCAGCCAAGATTTTTAATGTTTGTTTTAAAGAAGTCTCTTCTGCTCACCAAGCCTGCATTTATTTGATCTAAAGTATAGCAAAAACAGTAAAATTGTGAAATGTTTTTACTATTTAAAATAATGTTCTATTTGAATATATTTTAAAATGTAATTTATTCCTGTGGTCAAAGCTAATTAGCATAATTAGTAATTCAGAAATCATTTTAATATGCTGATTTGCTGTTCAAGAAACTATTTTTATTTTTATTATTATGATCAATATTTAAAACAGTTGGGTACATTTTTCAGGATTCTTTAAAGGATCGAAAGATCTAAAGATTTATCTGAAAATAAAAAAGCTTTTGTAACATTATGCACAATACCATTTAAACTCTTGGAGTCAGTATAAATTAATATAGAAATTAATTAAATTTTTTATCAAAAGTGATTTATAATGTTACAAAAGATTTCCATTTCAGATAAATGCTGCAGCAAATCACAATATTAAAATGATTTCTGAGTGATCATGGGACTGGAGTAATGATGCTAAAAATTCAGCTTTGAAATCACAGGAATAAATTACATTTTAAAATATATTCAAATAGAAAACAGTTATAGCAAAACTATTTCAAAACTTAACTGTTTTTGCTATACTTTGGATCAAATAAAAGCAGGCTTGAGCTGAAAAGACTTCTCTTAAAAAAAACATTAAAAATCTTACACTGGTAGTGTATATATGCGTGTATACACGATATGTAATGTAAATTTGCTAACCAGCAATCTTTTTGAGTGTGGCTGTGGAAAAAATGTTGTAGTAATGGATGCCGAAGATTTTGCCCAGCTTCTTGCACAGGTCATTGAGTTCCTGCAGACACTTTTTAACCATCTCCTCTCTCTTAGAAACGCTCTCGATCACAGAGGCTTTGTGCTTCCTGATGCTGGACGCACTCTCCGTCTCAACAAACTCAACCTGCAAACATATATTGAATAGAGCATAAAACACTGGTATTGACTATAAATGGTGTCACAGGAGAGAATAATATATTAAGAGTCTCACTTGCATGTAGCCACCCAGTACACTCATGGCTTTAGGCCCAGCAGAGATATAGGCCACTGCCTGCCCATTGTTAGTGATGTATAGGTCCTCCATCAGAACACTATCAAGCACCAGCTTCTTAAAAAGCCTCTCAGCATTGTGTTTGGAATATGCTCCTCCTACCCCGAACATCCCGGACTGGATCCGAGCACTTTTGGAGCCTGCCGCACAGAGATATTCTTATTGAGGTCTTGAGCAGCCATCCTGACAGGCATTAAATCTCAAGCACTGGATGAGGCAAAGGATATTCATAGTAATATTCACACTATCATTTATGACAGTCAAATCCCGCTAGGCTTCTTACCCAGAAATATTTCGACCAGCATGTTAAGAGTTAGCCTGTTCTGCTGGGCGGATTTGCCGTATCGGTTTCCAACCTTCTCGCAGTTCTCCTGTACAAACTTCACAATCTTCTTCACGTCATCGGTGACATTTCTTGATTTATATTTCTGGAGACAAGCATTAACGTAATTAACATAAAATGGCACTACTACGTTGTACAGTAAATGATTAGTCAAAGCAAGTAACAATTAACTTGTTTCACAAGCAAACTAGATCCAATTTCAAGCAACCGCTGTGTACAATTATACAGCTTATTATTATGCATTACATTTACATAATGTACGTTGTAAAGAATGAAGAATGAAACGATTCGATGATGGACTTACGTGTGGCCTGGCACAATTGTCACAGATGACCTCAGGATGCTCTTTACAGAAGCTTGTATTAAACGTGTGCTCGCCGAAGTAAGCCAGCAACTGGATCCTCCTGCACTCGGCTACATTCTCACAGAAATGCACCATGCTGTGCAGGTTGTTGATGTGGGTGGCTTTGGATTGCTGGTTGCCATCTTTATCCACTGCAATTATATTAACCGTTATGTAGGCCACGCTCACACAGACAGGTTAACTGTGACTGTATAACAGTGTCTGGATTTTAGTATCCCATATGCATGTTTTGAACATGATTTTGTGTAGGGCACTTTAAAACATGTAATTTCATTGAATAACAAATGCAACATTTAAATTTAGTTCTGTTTTATTTCTATATCTTAGTCAGTTTCATTATTTTAAAAGGGGACATAACACAAAAATCAGATTTTTTCAGTGTTTAAGTGCTATAAACAGGTCCCCAGTGCATCTACCAACCTAGAAAATGTGAAAAAGGACAACCCAGCTTTTCTCTGCAAACATGTTTAAAACTGAAAGTGTCAGATTTTGCTCCCTCAATGATGTAGAAAGGGGATTTTATTATAATATTACCGCCCCTTAATCTGCACGTTTCCACCCACGGCACCGCCATTGTTTTGCAAGCGACAACGGTGTACTGGTTCTAACGCCATGGCAAAAGTTCGAGCAAAGCATGCTAACTGTTCTGTCATTGATGAGCACAGAACACTTTTTGGAGTCCCAGCCTCAGAGGAGATTTATTAATTTATTTACTGCATATTACACTGCTGCCACACAGATCTAATATTAACACAGGGTTCTAGTTTAAGAAAAAAAAAAAAAGTCCTGATCTGAATTAAATTATTCACAATCCAGCTTTGAAGTCCTGATCTGAATCAAATGTTTTGCGACACGCGAAGTTCCAATCGAAGTCAAATGACTCGCAAACACGTTCCAAAGACCTGATCCAAATCAAATGAATCGCGATACGCCCGATCTAAAGGAAATCATTTTCTGATACGCGATCCGATTGGAGCGCTTCAAAACAATGAATCATGTTGCAATGCAATGGTTTGTAAAACTATTACAAGCAATGTCGAAATTCAAAAATGAATGACTCGTTTATTTTAATCTGGTTTTTGCTAGTAAATTCGCTTGAAATTAAAAGTCACAAGTTTGAATCAATCGGAGCAGCTCCAGCTTAAATGATTCAAATGATTTGGATCCGTTTCTCTTTTTGCATCTTCAGCCATGTTTACACGACTACTGTCAGTACTACTAGTTTAGCTTGACAGTTTTATGACATTAACTGAAAGAGGCAAAAATTTGAGTAAATTTTGCGTGAAGATATGAGCTTATTTAAAAAAAATAATAATAAAAAAATCAAACACTTATTTAATAGATACATTGTCATTCAATAATTTTACTTTTTAAGTACCTCTTCAGAAATATACAAATTTTCAAGAGGTTTTCAGGCCTTAAATTTCAAAAAGGCAAATTCAAGTACTTCAAGCACTATAAGCACCCTGTACAAACTCTGTAAACATGCAATATCTTTCCCAGCCGTTTACCTTCACAGACATAACTGACTGTTTTTGTAACTCCTGTGTTTTTTTTTTTTTAATAAACCTGTGTATTTGACAGTTTAAGCGCAATAAGACATGAAAGAACTTAGTTTAGTACTCGCATAACGTGCGACAGCCGCTTTCTGTGTGCTCTCAGAAAACAGTTGATCAGAAGTTTAAACTGATGTGGCTTTAAAACACATGATTTTAGTGCAATACACGTGATAATTAAACCAAACAGATGTTTTATGGCAGAATATCTGAGGTACGAGCTGTAAAGGCACAGCCATATTCTGAAAAAGGGGGCAGAAAGCAGCAGCTCAGTTGCATGTAAAGAGACATGCATTAAAACATGTTTCTGCTTTCACTCAAAATAGGCATTTTCAAAATTATATAATAAATGATCTGTGGGGGTATTTTGAGCCAAAACGTCAGAAACAAATTCTGGGGACATCAGAGACTTATATTACATCTTGTAAAAAGGGGCATAATAGATCTCATTTAACGTGCTAAGGGACTGTTTAATGTTAACGCACCAATATATTCTAGCTTTATTACCGGAATAAACAAAAATCCTACAGTACATACTGGCAATGAGTCTCTTGATGCGGATAACATCACTGTAGGCATAGAAGAGGACGCAGTGGGAAATCTCTCCATCTCGACCAGCTCTGCCTGACTCCTGGTAATAACCCTCCACCGACTTGGGCAAACTGGCATGGATCACATAGCGCACATCAGGCTTATCGATTCCCATGCCAAATGCAATGGTGGCACACATAACCTAAAAATGAAAGATGAATGGTTAAACATAAAAAGCTGGAAAAAAATAAAAATGCATGGTCCATGTTTTATAGTAATTTTGCCTCACCTGGCAGCCGTCCTGGTTGATCCATTTATTCTGGACATATTCCCTGTCGCTGTCACTCAGGCCAGCGTGATATGCCAGCGCTGCGATCCCAGCCCTCTGAAGACTGTCAGCCAGAGTGTCGCAGTCATTACGAGACAAGCAGTACACAATCCCAGAGTCACCTACACACACGGTCAACATGATTTATAGGGTCTTCATGCTGTGGTGAGAAATTATTATTGCAAAAGACTGACTCAATCTGGACAACACTCACGTGGGTAATATTTCTTGATCCACTGAATGCATTCTTCATCAACCTTCTTGGGTCTTTTTGGCAGGACTGAATATTTGAGATTGTGCCTGTTGAAGCTCATAGTGAATCTATGAAAAAAAGTATCATTTTAATATGACTAACACATTTACACTTTAATGTTTTTTTTTTTTTTAAAGAAGACTTTTCTGCTCATTAAGGCTGCATTTATTTGATTACAAAATACAGAAAAAACTAATATATTGTGAAATATTATTGCACTTTAAAATAGTGGTTTCCAATTTCAATATACTTTCCTGTGATGCAAAACTGAATTTTCAGCATCATTACTCCAGTCTTCAGTGTCAAATTATCCTTCAGAAATCATTCTAATATGCTGATTAATCATCATTCCTGGAAGTTGTGCTGCTTAATATTTTTTTTTTAGAAACTGTGATACTTTTTTCAGGATTCTTTGATGAATAAAACTTTTAAACTTTCTTTCTTTCAGTCTTTAAAAGAAATTAATACTTTTATTCAGCAAGGATATGTTAAATTGATAAAGTGATAGTAAAGACTTATATTGTTAGAAAAGAAAGTTAAATGCTAAATAACTTTTTTTTCAAAGAAACCTAAAAAAAATAATCACAGGTTCCAAAAAAATATTAAGCAGCACAACTATTTCCAACATTGATGATAAATCAGAATATTGGAATGATTTCTGAATGATCATGTGACACTGAAGACTGGAGCAATGATGCTGAAAATTCAGCTTTAAAACCACAGAAATAAATTATATTCTAAAGCTTACTTTACATTACTTTTTTTCTATATTTTCGATCAAGTAAATGCTATTCTGATGTGCATAATCAGAGAATACTTCAAAAAAAAAAAAAAAAACACAACATTAAAAATATTACTGATCCCAAACTGTTGAACAGGAGTGTATATTTATACCTATAGATTTAACAGCTGAGAATGAACAGAGAATCAAAGTTAGAATATCAAATACACAATTTCAAAGACTTAGGGTTGTAAGATTTTTAAACAGCATTTATTTGAAATGGAAATCTTTTGTAACATTATAAATGTCTTTGCTGTCACTTTTGATCAATTTAATGCATCCTCCTCAACCAGAATCACAAACTTTTCATTAAAATGTAAAAAAGTTACTTTGCATTTCTGAAGGAAGATGAGGTTCAAAATAATTTAGCACCCATATTACAATAAATGTGAGAGTGACATTAATCAGAATGTTATGTTTTCACGAATACAAAAACATCAAGTGGCAGAAACAATGTGAATTGCACGCAAGAAAACTTACACCTGAGGACGGGTCATTGACAGCTGGTTAAGAATGTCTTTCTGAACTCTAGGAGTGGCCGTGGCCGTCAGTGCCATTATAGGAACATTGGGAAACATCCGCCTGAGCTCATGTAATCGCTTGTAGTCTGGCCTGAAGTCATGACCCCACTGAGGGAGAAACAGATGTATTTGACAATGTTTTTATGGATTGTACTACAATTGTGCCAAAACTTTTCAATTTTGTAAAAAGATGTATTGACTGTTCTTGTTACACTGTACAATTTTCAGTCTCTCAGAAGTTTACCTGGCTGACGCAATGGGCCTCATCAATGACAATGCGAGCCAGCAGACCCCGTTCATACAGATTCTGAAGAGCACCAATCATCCGTCCACTTGCACACACCTGAGTACAAAAAAACAACACGTATAAATACTGTTATAGATGTGCATGCAAACTTGCAATACACTTGTCTGATTGAAACCCACCTTCTCAGGAGTGGCATAAAGCAGCTTGATGGGGGGATCCTTCCTAGATAGCTGCATATAGATCCGCCCAGCCTCAGTATCTGTTTTGTCTCCTGACAAACTAGTTGCACAGATCTGCAACAACAAAAAAAATTGCTTACTAAACAACTGTTTTGATCATGTTAAGATGATAATTATTATGCATAAGGAAAATAAAGACTTACATCTAATGTAGTGAGCTTTTGAACCTGGTCAACTATGAGAGACCGTAGAGGAGATATGACTATAGTCACCCCAGCAGAGATACAAGCAGGAAGCTGATAGCAGAGACTTTTACCACCACCTATAAAGGGGTTGATATGTTACAATGTGACATTAATAAAAATACTGGTATATTAACAGAGAAAGAAAAACACTAAAAACAAAATGAAAAGGTACAGAACATTGTTTTAAATGTCAAAATGATCAAAACTTATGTCCTATATATTAACAACCCTATAAAGCCTGCTATAATCGCCACCTTTACATCATGCTACATGTGTCTTTTTGTTGTGAAATGTTTATTATTTTACAAAGTACACTACCAGTCAACAGTTTTTGGTGAGCAGAAGAGCCTGCATTTATTTGATCCAAAATACAGCAAAAGCAGTAATATTGTGAAATGTTTACTATTTAAAATAAATGCTTTATATTTGAATATATTTTAAAATGTAATTTACTTGTATGTGAATCAAAGCTAAATTTTCATCATCATTACTCAAGTCTTCAGTGTCACATGATCCTTCAGAAATCACACAAGAAACTTGTTATTATCAATTATCAATATTTAAAAGAATCACATTTCAGGATTCTTTGATGAATAGAAAGATGCAAAGATCAGCATTTATCTGAAATAAAAAAGCTTTTGTAACATTATACACTATACCATGGAGTCATGTTTTGGAAAGAAATTATAGAAATTAATACTTTTATTTAGCAAGGATGCTTTAAATTGATCAAAGGTGATGATAAAGATATTTATAATGTTACAAAAGATTTATATTTCAAATAAATGCTGTTCTTCTGAACTTTCTATTCAGAAACCTGAAAAATTCTACTCAGCTGTTTTCAACATCATAATGTTTTTAAGCAGCAACTCAAAATATTAGAATGATTTCTGAAGGATTGTGTGACTGGAATAATAATGCTAAAAATCCAGCTTTGAAATCACAGGAATGAATTACATTTTAAAATATAATCAAATAGAAAACAGTCATTTTAAATAGTAAAAATATTTCAAAATTATACTGTTTTTGCTGTACTTTGGATCAAATAAATGCAGGCTTGGTAAGCAGAAAAGACTTCTTTAAAAAACATTAAAAATCTTGACTGGTAGTGTAAATGTAATAAAACAACTTCATTTTTTTAAGATTAACACTGAAAAAAAAAAGTTAATTTAATGTATCGAATATAATACAACAGGCTTTTAAGAAATGTTTATATAATATTATATATATCCCTCAGTTATCATTTATTATATGCTTATATGTTAAAGAAAAAAAGAATACTCGAATAGCTCATAGCAGAGTCTGATATACTTTATACTTTTATACTTTCTGTATTTTAAGATTACAGGCATTGACCAAAATATTTGTACATTTTTAATTACAAATTATTTGCTGAAATTGAATTCGCACCACTAGCCAAAGACCAGATATTGATATTAATCAAATATTTGTATTGACCACTGAAAAAAATGACACTGGCTGATCACTAGTTCATGAAAACTATATCTATCAATGTATATAAAACATGCATAAAATTATGCAGCCAGACATGCTGCAGGTGTAGCAAAGACATAGTGAGCTGGGATGTCTAGTCTAACATCAAAATAAACAAGCAATGAGTCATATAATGACTCATGCTGCTATAATACTTGTAACAAACCTGTAGGCATCAGTACAAACGTGTCTTCTCCCAACAGTGCGGCATTAATAGCCTCCAGCTGATTGAAGCGGAACTGATGTAGCCCAAACTTCTTATGAAAGATCTTCATCATTTCAGGGCTGTGAGGAAAGATGAAACCTCTGAAGCGGTCATGAGCTGGGTTTCTGTACACAGGCTCTGCAGAACAAGACATACACTGTTACCAGATAAATGCTTATCATCCCATGAACTAAATTGTAAGGGATATTACATTACTCAAACTTACCAGGGTCGCATGGTTTGGTAGGTTTTATTGCTGGTGGTGTTGCCGTCTTTCTCTCCAAAGGTTTTGAAGGCCCTCCCTCCCGCACCGATGGCGTTTTTGCACCAGAGCTGTCTCTTGATGCTAAGACGCTCGGAGGTTCTTCAAAATAATCTGGAATATCAGTCTCATCAAAATCATCGATATCAAAGTCATCGACAAGGAAGTCATCAACTGGCTCTATGTCTGCTCGAGAACTGCTGGGAACTGCCGTGGTGGTTATAACACTGCTCTCAGCATTTCTCCTGCTTGAATCTACTCTTTTGGGGGAATAAAACATGTCAATTTGATCCCCATCCACAGTCTGATTGTTTGACTCATTGAAGGACAAACTTGAGTAGCACTTATCCGTTTTGGACTCAGATTTGCTTAAAGGTGGACTTGACCTGTTTAAGACGTCCCTACTAGTTGCTGTTTTTGCTGTGCTGTTAGGATTCCAGGACCCACCAGGGGTTTCAACCCCACTGATGATGCAGTCAGAGTCATCAAATACAGTGTCATTTCCCAAAGACATGACAGAGGCAGTGGATTTGCGAAATGGAAAGCCTGTTTTGACAGCCTCTCCCTTTGCTAATGTCACTGGGGTCATAGATGTTAGACTAGAGGGTGTGACTCCAAATCCTTGTCTGTTTAGCAGACTAGAATATGGAGTTGCTGCTGGGTTTAACTGTGGTGTTCTAGATGGTGCACCATTTGCAAGAATCCTTTTCCTGTGATAAAGACAGAGAAACAGTATAATGGAGAGTTATTAGTTATACTGTAACAAGCAGTAATGGCATCAAATGCTAATATAGTAATATGGACTATTTTAACATTGTCCTTTGGGTTTGGGAACATTTCAGTTACATTGCTGTCAGAAAGTTCTCAGATTTCATCAAAAATATTTGTGTTCTGAAGATGAACAAAGGTCTTACGCGTTTAGAACGACATAAGGAGGAGTAATTAATGACAGAATTTTAAATTTTGGTGGAATTATTTCTTTATTATTTAAAAGCAAAATTTTATGAAAAAAAAAAAGAGTAATAGCAGATTATCCAAAATATATATTTTTAATTTACCCAGTGAAAGTATATCTTTACTGCTTTACCTGTGTGCTCTCTGCAGTAACAGCTCTGTGCCGCAGGTCAGCGCTATGAGCTCATGCTCTGGAATAGTGTCCACTAGACGACAAATAGACTCCATAATAGTAAAGAGAGCATCATCAGATCCTAAAACACAAATACATGCACATTAGACACAGTACACAGTACATTTTATACAGTGGCATTCACTAATATGGGCAACCCTGGTCAACATGATCTTATCTTTTTGATTTTTCATTAAAAAATAAATAAATAAATAAAATTCTAACCTTTCAAGTAAAACAATTTAAGTGTGTGAGGGGGGTGGCACTCACATTATGAAATAAATATTTTTATCTAATGCACGTTAGCCACAATTATTGGCACCCCTAGAAATTCTTATAAGTAAAATATCTCTGTTCCCATTCATATTCACAGGGTGACATGAAAATTTTTCAGCCATGACTTTCTGTTCCACAGGATTAGAAGAGCACAAAGGCCAAATTCCCTTAATCATCCATCACAAGGAGTAAAACACAATATATACTACCAATCAAAAGTTTTTGAACTATAAAATGTGTTGTTTTTTAAAGAACTCTCTTTTGCTCTCCAAGCTTGCATTTATTAGATCCAAAGTATAGCAAAAACAGTAACATTTTGAAATATTCTATTTAAAATAACTGTTTTCTATTTTAATATATTTTAAAATGTAATTTATTCCTGTGATTTCAAAGCTGAATTTTTACCATAATTACTCCAGTCACATGATCCTTCAGAAATCATTCTAATATTCTGATTTGCTGCTCAAAAAAAAGCTACTGAAAACAGGCAAGTAGAATTTTTTGTTCAAGTTTCTTTGATGAATAGAAAGTTTAGAACATCACTTCTCTGAAAAATAAATATTTTGTAACTGATTATTTATCATTACTTTAAACCAATTTAAAGCATCCTTGCTAAATTAAAGTATTACTTTCTATAATTTAACTTTGATCACAGAAATAAATTACACTTTCAAATATATTTAAACAGAAAGCAGTTATTTCAAATAGAGAAAATATATTTAAAATTGTAATCTTATTTGCTTTACTCTGGATCAAATAAATGCAGGCTTGGTGAGCAGAAGAGACTTCTTTTTAAAAACTTTAAAAATCTTGCTGTTCAAAAACTTTAAACTTTACTGTAGTTCTGATGTGCAGAACAAAACTGTTGAGCTTAGAAAGTGACTGTTAGAAAATAGCCCTGGACAACTTGACATCATGGATTCTATCAAATACCAACAGATAAAAAAAATCAAAACCTGACTGCTTCTGTTAGAAATCTTACAATGGGCCGTAGTTGGATCTTCCATCAGGACAATGATCCAAAAAACCCCATCAAAATCAATGCAAAAACATGTCACTGAGAACAAAATGAAGCTGCCATGACAGTCTCAGTTCCCTGACTTGAACTCTATAGAAAAAGAGTGGGGTGAACTGAAAAGAAAAGCTGGGAATCTGATAGATCTGGAGAGATTCTGTATCTGGTCTCCAAACTTATAGGAGAAAACTCTGAGCTGTTATCTTGGGAAAAGGACGTTGTGACAATTGGGTGCCAATAATTGTGGCCAATGCAAGCTAAAGAAAAACATTCATTTCATAATAAAATTTTCTCCCACTTTCAATTGTTTTACCTCAATGACAGGTTAAAATTTTGTTTTTGTTTTATTTAATCAAAGATCAAATGGATAAACAATCCAGATTTATTTTTTACAGCCACCTTTACTCACATTTACCAATGGTGCCACTATTTTGGAGAGTACTGTTATACTTCAAATGGTTAAGTACCAAAAAGTTCAAACCTGCATGAGTGGTAACTTTTAATTCTTTAGCAGGTTCACCCAAGGATGCTGGCAAGCTTGAGGCCGACTCATGAGGTGTAACTTTGTCGTCAACACGAGTAACAGGGTCAGATGAACTATAAAACAAAGTTTTCAAAAATAAACTTCAAATGAAATAACTTGCACTTATCATCTGCCAGCAAAAAAACGATGTTACCTTTTCTTGTTTTCCGAGTCAAAGGGACTCGTCTCCTCAGGAACAGGGGATGGAGGGATGAAATCCTCATAATCTTCATAAAAGTTGCCTTTCTCACTCTCATCAATGTCTATGATGTTTGTCTCAGCCCACTGCTCTTCTTCAGCAACTGCAATTCAAATACTGTGCATTATTATTTGTGAGCTTTATATTAGTATCTAAACATATCAATTTTTTCTTTAACAGGTGAAAAAAAATTATCACTGACTTGTCACACACTTGATGTCCTTTTGGCTTTTCTCTGGTGAAATGCAGTCGATGATCTCATCTTCAGTGTCACTCGGTAATGCCCGTTGCTGGACTGATTTATGTCTTTTAGTCTTTTTAATGGGCGAGTCCTCTGGCTCTCTTTCAGCAGGCTCTGTGCTGACACTATTAGCAGCTGACAGGGCGTCCTTTGAGGCAGTTATGGTTTCTGTAACCTGTGAATCTCCATTTAATGTAGTCTCATCACCCTTAGCACAAGAGGAACTCTGGGATGTGTTCTGGTCCGATACACTTAGCTTTTTTGTAGATGTCCCTGTAACTGGGGACACTGCTTTTGCCTTGACTGGGGTTTCAAAATCATCCAAATCATCCCATTCGCTGAACGAGAGTTGAGAGATGTCACGCTTAGGTTCACCCACAGTTTGATCCTTAGGTAAAGCTGCAGATTTGAGCAACTTCTTAATGGTAGACTGGACAGGAGGTGTTTTGTTCAAAGCAAACGGGTTGGCTAATGGATTAACAGTAATTGTCTTCGGTTTGCTGGGTGCTGTGAAGAAGTTGACTTTCGGTGCTGCTCTCTCAGGCTTGTGCGAAAACGTCACAGGAGTTTTGGTTACTTCACAGCTGCGGGGAACATTGACACTCCTGTTTGTTAAGACATTTGCACAAGTTACCTTTTGGGGAACTTTCACTGTGGAGATGCCTGATGATGAAGACTTCTTTTTGAAGCAAAATCCCCTGAACAGAGAAATTAAAGAGGTTAAACACAACTTTTAGACATTAGGCATGTTGATATGGTCAATTCACTTTCATCTGTCTGTCTATCTATCTATCTATCTATCTATCTATCTATCTATCTATCTATCTATCTATCTATCATCTTTGTAAGCTCTCATTCCTGACTTTTATATTGTGTGCTTAAATCTATCTATCTAGCATCTGACTGCTTTTACTCTATCCATCTATCTATCTATCTATCTATCTATCTATCTATCTATCTATCTATCTATCTATCCTCTCATTCCTGATTTTTTATTGTGTGCTTAAATCTATCTATCTATCTATCTATCTATCTATCTAGCATCTGACTGCTTTTACTCTATCTATCTAGGCTCTCATTCCTGACTTTTTATTGTGTACTTAAATCTATCTATCTAGCATCTGACTGCTTTTACTCTATCCATCTATAAATCTATCTAGACTCTCATTCCTGATTTTTTATTGTGTGCTTAAATCTATCTATCTATCTATCTATCTATCTATCTATCTATCTATCTATCATCTGACTGCTTTTACTCTATTTATTTATCTATCTATCTATGCTCTCATTCCTGACTTTTTATTGTTTACTTAAATATATCTATCTATCTAGCTGACTGCTTCTATCCATCTAAGAATATATAATGATGTTCTTACCCAGGCTTCGGTTTTAGCAGTGACAGCTTGTTCTGTGCAGCATTGTGTCGTTCCAGTTGCTCCTTTAGGTTGTTTTGAGGAAGACTCGGCATTGTTTGTGCATTTAATATTAAAAATAAATCCTCCAAAGTTCATGTATATGGCATTTAATCAACTCCGCAAACAAACAAACACAAAAATGAAACGAGACATGCTCCGTTAGCATAAATGACACATTACAACCCTCGGTTTAGCACAGAAACACCCACAACGCAAAGTTTAGCTATCTTTCTGCCGTCGTGTAAACATTAAAACCAAAGAAAAGACGAAGGCATACTAAATACGTTTACAATTACCGCCACAGAACACAAAAGAATATTTTCTGATATTATATACATGCGCCACACAACAAAACCACAACACCGCTGAAATCTCGCGCTTACCGCGTATTCGTAGCTCGCGCTCTGATTGGACAGCTGCCAGTTGCGTCACTTCCCCTACGCGGCTGTTTGTTTGTAACCATATATATATAATTTTTTTTTTTTTTGCATTTTAAGTTTTACACCAGCAGCATTTTTATCTTTTTTCTATTCCTACATTGTCTCTTTTGTTGAGTGGAATTTTAATCGTGTCTCAGCGTACACTAGTAAGTACACAAATAACTGCTTCCTCTCAAACATTTGTTGTGGATTTAGTTCTCCACATACTGGTTTGCTGTGGAATTGCACTTTTTTTTTTTTTTTTACATATTCTATTTTAGCTAGGAATAGCTGAAGTCAAATGTTTACACAAACCTTGCAGAATCTGCAAAAAAATGTTAATTATTTGACCAAAATAAGGAGATCATACAAAATTCATGTTTTTTTTAATTTAGTAATAACAGGAATATGATATTTCACATAGAAGACATGTACATACAGTCCACAAGAGAAAATAGCTGAATTTACAAAAATGACCCAGTTCAAAAGTTTACATACACTTGATTCTTAATACTGTGTTCTTACCTGAATGATCCACAGCTGTTTTTTATTTTTATTTTTAGTGATAGTTGTTCTTGAGTCCCTTGTTTGTCCTGAACAGTTAAGCTGTCCACTGTTCGTTCGAAAAATCCTTCAGGTCCCAAATTCTTTGGTTTTTCAACATTTTTGTGTATTTGAACCCTTTCCAACAATGACTGGATGATTTTGAGATCCATCTTTTCACACTGTGGTTAACTGAGGGACTCATATGCAACTATTACAGAAGGTTCAAAGCTCACTTATGCTTCAGTACTAAATTAAAAATAACATGCATTTTGTATGAACCCTCTAATTTTGGTAAAATCATTTACATTTTGCAGATTCTGCAAGGTGTATGTAAACTTCACCTTGCAGAATCTTCAACTGTATTCCGTCTCACAGTATATAATTAAAAGGCAGCATAGTTCATTTTAATACAGTAAATTTTAAACACAAGTACTCCAGCAAGTGTCCTTTGCAGGTTTTATTTTTGTTTTTGAAGTCTTTAAGCTCATACACACTCACACACACAAACAAATCCCTGAGAAAACATTTATTTCAGTACAATAATTTTGGTTGCAAACATGAACATTACAAAATCTTAATTGTAGACAGCTTCAGCACTGAACATATATAATGGAGTGTCACTGAATGTTTTAAATGAATGTGAATCATTCTTTTATTGTAAAGTTAAATAAGTATTTAACTTATTTACTGACAGCAAGTATAGACTACTACGACTCATCAATGAAGGTATTGTCCATTGTGCATAAAATGATTATATGTGAGAGTAAAATGTAATAACTTGTCTCCCTTTTCATGGTGTAAGGAAATCACTTTCAGTTATTTACACTAAAGGTAAAGGATAGGATGAACACGCAGCAAGTCCACACATGTTCTTCCCCCTCTCAATGTAGAAATACCTGTATGGGAAAAACATTGCATTTATTGTTATTAATGCAATTAATAATTGTTAAGTTTCATATATAATCGCTACTGTGTTTTTTAACCCTACAGTAGCACAACATTTGAGAAAATTGTGCAAACAGACCCGTTAATTCCCCAGCTGGTTCCCCAGGAGTTCTTCACTATCCAGTATGGAGTTCCATTCTGCTCAGCATAGCCCACAGCAAGCACTGCATGGTTCACCTTGTCAGTAGTGTTGTGACACTGGGTGCTATAAAATACAGTCATAACATTACAGAAATTGTCATGAACTGTCACAATCCAGTATAAAAGCAAATGTATACACTACCAGTCAAAAGTTTTTGAACAGTAAGATTTTGAATGTTTTTTTAAAGAAGTCTCTTCTGCTCACCAAGCCTGCATTTATTTGATCCAAAGTACATATTTTTACTATTTAAAATAACGTTATTTTTATCTGAATATATTTAAAAATGTAATTTATTCCTGTGATTTTAAAACTGAATTTTTAGCATCGTTACTCCAGCCTTCAGTGTCACATAATCCTTGATTTGCTGCTCAAGAACATTTATTCATCTAAGAATCCTGAAAAAAATGCACTCAATTGTTTTAAATATTGATAATAAAAACAGAAGAATGTTTCTTGAACAGCAAATCAGCATATTATAATGACTTCTAAAGAATCATGTGACACTGAAGACTGGAGTAATCATGCTGAAAATCCAGCTTTGATCACAGGAATAAATTACTTTTTAATTAAATTAACTTTTTTCAAATAGAAAACCATTATTTTAAATAGTAAAAATATTTTACAATATTACTGCTTTTGCTGTATTTTGGATCAAATAAACGCAGGCTTGGTGAGCAGAAGATAATTACTTAAAAAACATTACAAATTTTACCGTTCAAAAACTTATGACTGGTAGTGTATATATATATATATTTCATCCTAACCTGGTATATACTCCATCTCTGTAGTGCATGAAATCAGATGTCACCTCATATGCAAAGCTGACAGGGTTCAACCTGGCCACAGCATCCACCATGCCCAGTTCATCATACTAATAACAGGAAATTTACAGTTAGAATGTGAAGACATGAAGTTTTATTTATATTTGTACACAGACCATCACTTACCTTTGTAATGTTTACAACGTCCTTTACAAAGGCAGCAGCCAGCTCTGGTTTGAATCTACAATTACCTTGCTACAAGCAAGTACAGTATGAACAAACATCACCACTTTATAAACAAACTCATGAAAACAATAATTAAAGGAATATTTCACCCAAATATTAAAATTCTGTGATTAATTACTCACCCAGATGTCATTCCAAACTCGTAAGACCTTTGTTCATCTTCAGAATACAAATTTATATATGTTTTGATGAAATCCGAGAACTTTCAGATAGACAGCAATGCAACTGACATGTTTAAGGCCCAGAAAGGTAGTAAGGACATCATTAAAATAGTCCATGTGACATCAGTGGTTCAAATGTAATGTTATAAAGCTATGAGAATACTTTTTGTGCACAATGAAAAAAACAACACCAACTTATTCAACAATTTCTTCTATTCTGTGTCAGTCTTCAATGTGCAAAACGTATTCTCATAGCTTCATAAAATTACGGTTGAACCACTGATGACACATGGACTATTTTGTCTATGTTTTTGGTACCTTTCTGGGCCTTAAATGCAGGGTCAAAAAGCTCTCTGATTTTATAAAAAATAACTTAATTTGTGTTCTAAAGATAAACAAAGGTCTTACAGGTCTGGAACGACATGTGGGTGAGTAATTAAATACAGAATTTTCATTTTTGCGTGAAGTGACACTTTAAAACTGTAAAATACTTACTACAGCCGTATAGGGGTAATCTTGTTCTGTCATAAGACCTTTGTTGTACATGATGTACTCAAAAGCATGACTTGGGAGGCCACTAAAAATCATGTGACAGAAGTAAAAGTATTTTACAGTCAAGACTCCACTCCTAAGACCATAAAATAAGCCAAGATAAATTTTATCTAAATCTAACTCACCCATTGCAGCCATGATTGTCAAAAGCACCTGCACAATCTACAAGCTGCTGCTCTGCCTGTAAAACAGTGCATGTTAGGAAGAGGTTAGACAAAATAACCTGGTGTTTTATATATATTATAGTGATATTTTTATTACTACTGTGCTGTTTTAGAGAATTAGTGGTATATTCATTACAAATATTAAATAATAAGACTTTAATAACTTATATTAATATCTAAAGCCTGGGATACACTGTGCGATATTATCAATCGTTGCTCTTGGCTCTAGCTCAAACTGCACGACAGAATCGCAGGGTGTAAAAGTTCGCAGCTCACGATTTATGTTCTCACACTGTACGACCCGATGCTCTTATGCGATCTTACTGCTCACACTGTGCGTCCAATATCGCACGTCGGACTTGAAACAGAAGAAGAAGAACAACAACAACAAAAACAGGGAAGTAGGATGCTGACAACAAGGAATGATGAGGGTCACCAGAGCGAAAAGCGCTTACTTGGCTATTTGTGCAACTTTGTGTGCAGAAAGCTCCAAAAGGAAGCGAAAACGCTCGTCTTTTTTCTCCGCCAAACAGCTTATACTGTTACAGCCAAAATAGACCAGATTTCGTATTTGATAGAAAGTTTATGTTTTTTCGTTTCGTTTTTTTTTTTTATCAGAACAATTTAGAGAAAAGTTTGGAGTTTTTTGTTTGTTTGTTTTTTTGTTTGTTTTTTAAATGTAAGTTTTTTAAGTGACATCGATATCCAAGCGGTATGTTGTCCACAGTGTGTTTACTCAATTTAACCTATATATCAAATCAACACTTGACTAGTCTACAATGCAATTCACAGATATAAAACAAACATCAATATAGCAAAATGTTAGATTTAAAGTTTATTATCACCATCTCAAAACAAAGGGATTTCGAACAGGGCAGGCAGTTCTGCTGCGCAAAACCGGAACATACAAAGTCGCAGTGGTAAAGTAAACGAATATTGAACAAATATATAAAGAATACATAATAATATAGAAAACTTCAAAAACACAACTTTACCACGTGGCTGAAAATCTCTATGCGGTATGTGAGCACAGTGGAGCGGCAACAATTTCCCCTGCACTCCTTGCATTTAATAATCCAGCTCCACTCCTCGCTTACTGATATCAGAAACACGCTCCGCGTCAAAAAAAAAAAAAAATTAAGTATGTTTGAAATGTAACAGTCCTGTTCATAAAATATAATAAAATAAAATAACAGGAGAGTTTCAAACATAGTGTGCAATATTTGTTCCGACCACAGCTAATAATTGTCAGCATTAAAAGAGTATTGCTGCTTTATCCAGTGCAAAGTTTGTAATGAAAATAATACGTTTTCGTCAGTTATTTTACCTACAGATCACATTATTTCTGATTTGAGTGATCCATCTCTATCAAGCTAAACAGCGGTGGTGGAGCGCTCTTGAAGAGAGTGAAAACCATGACGCTCTGACTTTTAAAAAAATCCGCTCCTTCCTCCATTCAAAATCACACCGCTCCACTCCGCGCTCCGCTCATACTCTACTATGCGCGAGACATCACTGGCGCTTCCGGGGACGCACGCATGAAATCTCATTAAACTTTTTTTTTTTTTTTTTTTAAGTTTTTTTTCTAAAGCAGGCCCGAAGCCCGATATGTGTGCAAGTTATGACGTGAAAATTGGCCCGAAGCCCGGTCCTAGGGGCAAAAAAAAGTCGGGCCCCGACGGGCTCGTGCTCAAATGCAGGGCTCTAGACTAAAGACCCAGGCAAACAATGATTTAATATTTTCTGTTTCTTATAGCATTATAGTTTTGTTTTGTTTGAAGTGTGATCAACGTTTGTGTAAGCAGTAGATGTGTTAGGGAAGTAACAGGTAACATTTGAATTATATTTTTTGTTAAAATGAACGAAATTACTCGTAAAAAGATTCATTCATTTTGCTGAACGAGACCAGGGCCGGCGCTAGCCATTTGGGTGCCCTAAGCACAAATCCAACATTTTATTTCGATCTACAGTGTAATAAAAGTTAAGATTAGCCTATAGCCCTACATCTATCTATCTATATATATATATATATATAGACTACAAGCTAATTCCTTTTTTCTTAACTTTTAACTTTTTCTAAAAATGATCAAGAATATTAAATCAACTTAATAGGCTAGGTTAACGAATTTTCTTATACAAACATAACGAATGCACTTCAAAACAAAGTTTTCATATTTATATTCAGGAATCACAAATATGACAAAATAATATTATTTTATATATATATATTAATGGTTGTATTAAACGAATTTATAGTGCTTTGAATTTATTAAGTAATGTTTAATTTTGTCCGTTTCGCTCTCTGGAAGTGTATAGAAAAATACCCTTTGATTTCGTGTTTAATCCCTGGTTTTAAACAAGCATATATTTGAGATAATATATATACTATTACTTGAATAAACGTTCAAAAAAAGTGCTAGAAATTTTATAATTACGAAATTAATGTGTCTAATAATTCCAAAAAGAAAGAGAAGCATTGGACATAAATATTTGGGACATTTATTAGGAATATCATTTTCTTTTGAATTAAGATGCAGCATGTGTTTATACAGTCTAATCGAATTGTGCGTCTGCGTCTCTAACCCGACTTTCCTAACAATAATCCCACCCCTCTCAAAAAAATACATAAAACTGACATTACTGAGCTGTATGCGTTTAAAAGTAGCCTATAAAATGGTACAATGGTAAAGCTCAGTTCAACGTGTTGGAAATCGGGCATTTTGTTCCGCCTCAGCATTTATTCAATAAAGTGTAGGTCTGTGTATTTCAAAGAAAATTGTGTCCAGTACAATATGAATTACAAAGTGGCATCTTTATTTCCAACGACCCGACCGACCGTGACCGAAAATCATTAGAAATATTTTTGGATTACTCGTAACCGCGGGTAACCGCTCATTTTGGATCAACACGCGCATCACTGGTGGGGAAGGGGGGCACCAGAGGGAGACTGGGGAGAGGGCCGCACAGGAGATCACCTTTTCTCCGCTAATTTGGTCTAGGCCTATATTACCTTTATATTGCTTTTGTATATCAACATGCTTTAGACATATTTTATTTGTTATTTATACTAGTAAATAACTAGTAAATAACTAGTAAATAACCCCCCCCCCCCCCAGGCACTTGGTGCCCTATGCGCAGTGCGTGTGCGGAGCGCCGAGACTCAAAGGTCCGAGTCGGTAAAATGATCCGAACTTCCCATCACTACTTCCTTCACTTTCACTTTCGTGTTTGCACAGGCGCAGTGCCAGAGTTTTGGGGTAATCGGGTCGTAGACGCTCGTAGCATTGCTTCAACGGTGCGATACACTCAGGAGGGCCGACCAGAATTTCAAACCAGTTTGATTTTCATCCGACCATACGATTGTCGATCGTGAGAGGGTAATCGCTTCTCGTTACCCTGTGTATACTACACGATGTGAGACGCACGAGTCAGCTGAAAATCGGCCCGATCCAAGAAATTCTCGCACGAGTGAAAAATCGTGGCAAAAAGGTGCAAAAATCGTACAGTGTACGCCCGGCTTAATGATGAATGTTCACTGTCATTGGTAAACTAAAAGCAACATTTACATACTAGTTGTAGGAGTTTTCCTGTGGCAATAGCAGTGACAGACTCTAGACAGCCTGTGGTGGAAAAAGTCCAGCAGCTACCGCAAGCTCCCTGAAATAGTGTTGTTGATTAAGCATCAGCACTGTTTACTTAAAAAATGAAACATTATAAGTACAATAGAGGATTAATAAACAAGCTACCTGGTTCTTGACATCAGTTACATAGTGTCCTTTCGTTCTCCAGTCAATTGTATCAGGATAAGGCCCATTACTGCTCACATGATTCCCTCTAGTGGCCGAGCAGTTCTGTTAGATTGTAAAATGTTTATGAATTGCGGTACTTTCCTATTTCCTCATTGATCACAAAAGGCTGGTAAAAACTAATACCTGAGGTTCTGTCAGGAGGTAGGACTTCTTAAATTCAGCAAAGGTCATGTCTGAAAACTGATTCAGTCCCACTGTGAATAGAAATGAAATTAGTTTTTTTAAACATCCTTTTTATAACAGTTTTAAAACAAAGACTTCATATCAGTCATACTTGAAAACTTGTGGTTTCCTGCATTATGGCGCTCAATCTTTTTGTTGTTGTCCAGGAATGTCTGTAGCCGCTGGTAATATTCATTTAGCTCATATTTCTTGTTATACTGCAAATTTCAAAAGAATAAATAAAGTTACTTCCCTTTCTCTTTCTAACTTTCACTTCCTTCCTTTAGTCCCGACTTAAATTTCCTTGGGTTGCGACATGACTTCTTTTAATTAACTTATTCTTACCTGAGACATCCATGATTTGAAAAGGTACTCATCTGTAACAAATAAACATTTGCATTTGTTTTTTTAATGCACACAATCGTTCTCCAAAGTACATTTATAATGTTTAAATTCATCATTCATCATTAAGTCTACAAAATGTATTTTAAATGCTGTTTGTATAACTATAACTATAGCCTATGGGCAACTTTAAGTCTGAATGGTGAACTTGTTATGCTTTTGTATTCAAGCCAGTAAGCGGCAAGAAGTCAAAAGCGAAAGTACACACAAAACGCAGCGGCACACGCACAGTAGCTACGTGGAAGAAAAAAGCTTAAAGTTAATAGTTGGTCTAAAAATTACCTTCCTCAGTGTACAATGGCAATGAATGCACCTGATAGAGAATGGCAAACAGAACCGGTAATATCAGCCTGTTCATCTTGTACCCTGCGAGGAACTTAGCAGCATTACAGTAGGCTATGAGATCTCATCACATGAGCGCTTCAGCACTCCTCCTACATGAGGGAGGGCTTTCATTGCCCTCTGTTCTTTGGGTTAAAGGTGCGCTCGATATACTTTTAATAATTAAACGTTTTACACAAAGAAATGAGCCGCATTTTTGGGATATACCAGTAGAGTGTGCACTGAGATAAAATTAGTCGTTTTATTTTAGGCTACATGGAGCGGCAACGTTGACATCACGTGATCAGTTGTGTAACGCAAGTGAGTTACTAATAATAAACATATGTTCTTTTAGAACAAAAATTGATTACATAAATGGTCCACATTCAAGCTATTTATAAAGTGTTACAATTATGTAACGAATGTTTTTGTTTATGAGCCAGTCTACAAAATTGGTGCCAACTGCTGTCCCCCCTGAAAAAAAAACAGCTAAAACCAGCCTAGGAATTAGCTGGTTTTAGCTGGTCTTCCAGCCTGGCCAGCTAATGCCGCGTTCCAGGCAACCCGTTACTCGTGTTTTTCCAACCTTCTACCCGTGAAAGTGCACCGGAACGGCAACCCGTGACTTCCCACTACTCCCAGTTCCGAGTTAGTGGTTTCGCGGGCTATGTCAGCACCTACGGGTGCGGTGTTTATGCAAGTGGAAAAATAGCCTTTAGGACAATATAACGTTGCAAACAAATTAATAATAATGTAATAATAATAAATGCGCTCAGGCAGTTTGGGGTGACTTGCCTGGAACGCTACAAAGTCGTGAGTCGTGATTTGAAGTCGTGATTTATGAGCTAAAAAAACCTGCCTGGCCAGGCTGGGAAAGTGGCCAAACCCCTCTAAAACCAGCCTACTGACCAGCTATAACCAGCTTAAACCAGCCTGGTCGACCGACTAAAACCAGTCAACCAGCTATTGAAAACCACATATCAGTTTTAAATTTTCTTTAAATTATGAAACTTAATGTAAAAAATTTGTCCCTCATTTTTCATGTCACTACGGAAACGGTGTATGCTTTAGTCCATTATTTGACACTGATTTTAAGTACACCCCTACATTTATGATCAGAAAATAGTCAATACTCAAGGTGTGAGTGGATATGCCCCATTGTTTTGGGGGTAACTGTTTCAAAAGTTGAAAAATCTTTAAGGAACGTCACCACTGAACACCTTTTTTTTCTGCAATTAAGCACACTTTTTGGGAGTTATTCCATAACATTTAATTTTTATATGCCCACAACTGTTCAGAATTGTGCTAGCTACCCTGGTGAAAAAAACAGCCTAGGCTGGTTGGCTGGTTTTTGCTGGTCAACCAGCCTGGTTTTAGCTGGTCATAGCTGGTCAGCAGGCTGGTTTTAAAAGGGTTTTGGCCACTTTTTCAGCCTGGCCAGGCTGGGAAACCACCAGCTAAAACCAGCCTGATCAGCCTGGGTTGGGAGATCAGCTAAAACCAGCTACTTCCAACTTAAACCAACCAGCCTATGCTGGTTTTAGCTGTTTGTTTGTTTTTTCAGCAGGGTAATCATGTGCTGATTAGCATCTTTAAGCTAGGTTCAAAAGTATCTAAAATTGTCATTATTTATCCTGACTGAAACATGTCATCGTTTCGATAGTGATAAAAGGGAACACATAATCCATTATTTGCAGGAAATAAGCTAAATCTTAGCACAGTTATGCAAATTTTTAGTATTTAAGTATGTTTTAGTAGTGTTTTTAGTATGTAAGTTAAAATTCTGTAATGTAATGTGGTCGCTACCAAAGCATTACTGTCACTAAAATTGTGCAGTACTGTCACAACCAAAACATGGGATGTTTTGTCAAAAATAAAGTATACTGAATTATCAACTAAGATGTTATGATTCAATGTATATTCAAACTAATGAATCCTTAACTTTGAAATCAGTGTGATCAACTTTGTGCCTTTTAAAAAGAAAAATTGGATTCAAAATACAACAAATCTCATAAATCACACTTGAAATATTGTTAAAAATGTGATTGTTATTGATTTACCTCAGAAAAAATTTAATAAAATAGCAAAAAAATATATTTACAATGTAAATGTAACCAAAATTTAAAAAGGTTAAAATAACCCTTGTTTAAAAATTATTATTACTGTTTCTGTAGTGACAAATTTAGGGAGAGGACAAAACGTTCTGAAAATACAATACTAGAAAGTAACTGCACAACTACTAGAAATGTGTTCCCTTGGGTAAAATTTGCATACATACAAATATAAGACAGTATAATATAAGAGCAAACAAATACTGTTTGCTAAAAGCATAAATGTAAATGCTAAAAGCCCGCCGTTTTAAAACAAATGAAGTGAGCATGACAAAAACCACATACAAGGAAGCAATGTCCCCCTGAGATAGAATAGATTTATTAGCAAGAGGTAATCAGGAAACATACAGTTTATTTAATTTTCTTTCTTTTTCTTTTCTTTTCTGTTCATTTCTTTTTTCTTTTTTGTACAAAAACTGGAAATATTTCCCAAGCCGTGGAAATAAACTTAAGGGTTGAAAGATAATTCTCATACCACTGGGTATTGCTAACAGCAAAATGTTTGTTTGTATGTTTATATATCATTTATAAGAGTATGTGCACATAGATGTGTATACAGTATGTATATAGATCTACATATATATATATATATATATATATATATATATATATATATATATATATATATATATATATGTATATATATATGTATATATGTATATATATTTTATCCTTTTTAAAGTTTCTGGCTGATACAGTGTTGCATGCCTGCCACATGAGCGTTTAGTGTGTTTCCAGACTGTACATAGTAAAAATACATACAAATATTCACAGAATAAGCACTACATTACTATATTCCTGCTAAGAGAATGATTATAGACAGGATTACAGTATATGCAAAAACACTTTAAAGTCCTCTACCTCTAGATCATGGTTTCAAAATCACAAATCATATAGCATTGAGTGTGTAAGCATAGGATACAACGCTTTAAAGAGGTGTGCTTTAAACTAGTACATGTTAAGAAATACATAGGGCTGCATGTACAAAATATACAGAATACTTTTCTGTGTGGCGAGTTGACAATGTTTGTACAAAAATGTTTCTACGGTCGTTTTTTTTTTTTTTTGTTCTTTCTTTTTTAGGTAAGGATGCAGAACCCTACGTCTTTATTCTAGGACTACAAAAATACCCTTTGTATGCTGCAAGCGGGAAGGTCATTCACTTTTGATCATACTCGTATACGACAATGCATTTTACAAAGTGATATTCAGTCACGTTCCACAATCACTGGAACAGCAAGAAGGACATAGATTGTCTGTAAATGTACAATAGCTGGATAATCTGGTGTAGAAGGATAGTGTTGAACCCAGAACTGCTAAGAAATGTGGCTGTGAGCAACAGAAACATTACATGGGTAAACAATCACGAAACAACCAGTTTCAAAAATAAATATGCCAATCTTGCTTCTTTTTATGAAGAAGTAGTATAATTTAGGGCTGAGGATTTTTTTTATTTTCTGCAAAATAAATTTTGCATGCAAGAATAGATCAAAATTCTTATTGGCCAATAGGAGACGCATCCTATGTCTTTTTAATGGAATATAATTACCAATTCACTGTCTGGTTTAATTAAGTCATGCCAAAACTGTTAAAAAAATGTCATGGCAGTTTAGGCATGTCCAACCAACCCCTTGAGAAATCAACGGACGGATGTTAATTATCGCAACAAATAGATGTAAAATGCTGTTGAGTTCTGCTAAGTACAGTGACATGGAATATAATAGTATAACAGTATAAGTGTTTCTATATGCTTGGTTGTATACAGTAATATATCTGCTTTCCACATTGCTACATGGTATGCATATACTGTAAATTAGTTACATGCATCTATTAAAATTTCAAAATGCTCCTGCCATCCTTTTATATTTCATTGAGGTGATGTGGATGAGCCTGATCAATTAAAAAAAACAACCACACCTTGAACTAGGATTATATCCTACTTGGATTTGGAAACAAATATGATTCCCTAAAGAACAGAGGCTGAAATCAACAAGTTCTTGGTGAAAGATCTGAAACAATTAGGCAACATTTGGTTACGACTAAAAACAAGGAAACACATCCAGGAGTAATAATCATGTTACGTAACAGAACACATGGATGTATACTGTAGAGAGCGTGGTGTCTGTACATTGTGTCGATGTTAGGCGGAGCCTCTCTCAGTTGGGTACTTTAGGCTCAATTCTGAGAGAGGCTTCATACAGGCCTTCTTCATCCATCACTGAGCTTCCGTCCAGTAAATACAGTGCTGCCTGAAAGACAAACGCGGTGTCAGTTTCATATCGAATATGTGATTCTTTAATACAACCGTGGGTCAATTCTCAAAGTTCCCTACACTCTAGATTCCAATAAGTTTTTTTTTTGTAGCAGTGCTACAGAAGAACAATTTTAGGTTCACCAAAGAGCTTTTCAGTGAGCAGCTCTTAAAAGAACCACTTTTTTTAAGTGTGATTTTTTTTGTTCAAAATCTAAAGAACCTGTTTTTTTCACTATAAAGAACCTTTTGTCCAGTGATGTTCTTCATGGAACCACCAATGCAAAATAAAAGGATAGGTCACGCAAAAATGAAAATTCTGTCATTAACAACATACCCTCATGTCGTTTCAAATCCGTAAGACCTTTGTTTATCTTCGAAACATACAAAAAGTATTCTCATGGCTTCATAACATTACGGTTGAACCACTGATGTCACATGGACTATTTTAACAATATCCTTACTACCTTTCTTTGGACTTGAGCATGGTAGTTTGGTTGCTTAGTTTGTGTTCTGAACAGTGTTAATTTTGACAGTAAATTTTTATTTAGTCTTAGGGTGCGTTCACACTTGTCATGTTTGGTTCTGGTGCGATTGCTTTGTTAGTGCGGTGCATTTGAGAAAGTGTGAATGCTGCCATCCGAACCCTGGAGCGCACCAAACAAGCGGACTGAGACCACTAAATAGATAGGTCTCGTCTGCTTCCAAACGAACCCTGGTGCGATTGCTCAGTTAGTACGGTTCGTTTGAGTAAGTGTGAACGCTGCCATCCAAACCAAGACCACTAAAAAGATGGGTCTCGGTCTGCTACCAAAAGAACTCTGGTGCAGTGTGAACGCTGCCATCCGAACCCTGGTGCGCACCAAACAAGCGGACTGAGACCACTAAATAGATAGGTCTCGGTCCGCTTCCAAACGAACCCTGGTGTGATTGCTCAGTTAGTGTGGTTCGTTTGAGTAAGTGTGAACGCTGCCATCCAAGCCAAGACCACTAAATAGATGGGCCTCGGTCCACTACCGAAAGAACTCTGGTGCGGTGTGAATGCTGCCATCCGAATCCTGGTGCGCACCAAACAAGTGGACTGAGACCACTAAATAGATGGCCCTCGGTCCGCTACCAAAAGAACTCTGGTGCGGTGTGAATGCTGCCATCCAAACCCTGGTGCGCACCAAACAAGCGGACTGAGACCACTAAATAGATGGGCCTCGGTCCACTACCAAAAAAACTCTGGTGCGGTGTGAATGCTGCCATCTGAACCCTGGTGCGCACCAAACAAGCGGACTGAGACCACTAAATAGATAGGTCTCGGTCTGCTTCCAAACGAACCCTGGTGTGATTGCTCAGTTAGTGTGGTTCGTTTGAGTAAGTGTGAACGCTGCCATCCAAGCCAAGACCACTAAAAAGATGGGTCTCGGTCCGCTACCAAAACAACTCTGGTGCGGTGTGAATGCTGCCATCCGAACCCTGGTGCTCACCAAACAAGCGGACTGAGACCACTAAATAGATGGGCCTCGGTCCACTACCAAAAGAACTCTGGTGCGGTGTGAATGCTGCCATCCGAACCCTGATGCGCACCAAACAAGCGGACTGAGACCGCTAAATAGATAGGTCTCGTCTGCTTCCAAACGAACCCTGGTGCGATTGCTCAGTTAGTACGGTTCGTTTGAGTAAGTGTGAACGCTGCCATCCAAACCAAGACCACTAAAAAGATGGGTCTCGGTCTGCTACCAAAAGAACTCTGGTGCAGTGTGAACGCTGCCATCCGAACCCTGGTGCGCACCAAACAAGCGGACTGAGACCACTAAATAGATAGGTCTCGGTCCGCTTCCAAACGAACCCTGGTGTGATTGCTCAGTTAGTGTGGTTCGTTTGAGTAAGTGTGAACGCTGCCATCCAAGCCAAGACCACTAAATAGATGGGCCTCGGTCCACTACCGAAAGAACTCTGGTGCGGTGTGAATGCTGCCATCCGAACCCTGGTGCGCACCAAACAAGTGGACTGAGACCACTAAATAGATGGGCCTCGGTCCGCTACCAAAAGAACTCTGGTGCGGTGTGAATGCTGCCATCCAAACCCTGGTGCTCACCAAACAAGCGGACTGAGACCACTAAATAGATGGGCCTCGGTCCACTACCAAAAAAACTCTGGTGCGGTGTGAATGCTGCCATCTGAACCCTGGTGCGCACCAAACAAGCGGACTGAGACCACTAAATAGATAGGTCTCGGTCCACTTCCAAACGAACCCTGGTGTGATTGCTCAGTTAGTGTGGTTCGTTTGAGTAAGTGTGAACGCTGCCATCCAAGCCAAGACCACTAAATAGATGGGCCTCGGTCCACTACCGAAAGAACTCTGGTGCGGTGTGAATGCTGCCATCCGAACCCTGGTGCGCACCAAACAAGTGGACTGAGACCACTAAATAGATGGGCCTCGGTCCGCTACCAAAAGAACTCTGGTGCGGTGTGAATGCTGCCATCCGAACCCTGATGCGCACCAAACAAGCGGACTGAGACCACTAAATAGATGGGCCTCGGTCCACTACCAAAAAAACTCTGGTGCGGTGTGAATGCTGCCATCCGAACCCTGATGCGCACCAAACAAGTGGACTGAGACCACTAAATAGATGGGCCTCGGTCCACTACCAAAAGAACTCTGGTGCGGTGTGAATGCTGCCATCCGAACCCTGATGCGCACCAAACAAGCGGACTGAGACCACTAAATAGATGGGCCTCGGTCCACTACCAAAAAAACTCTGGTGCGGTGTGAATGCTGCCATCCGAACCCTGGTGCGCACCAAACAAGCGGACTGAGACCACTAAATAGATGGGCCTCGGTCCACTACCAAAAAAACTCTGGTGCGGTGTGAATGCTGCCATCCGAACCCTGGTGCGCACCAAACAAGCGGACTGAGACCACTAAATAGATAGGTCTCGGTCCGCTTCCAAACGAACCCTGGTGTGATTGCTCAGTTAGTGGTTCGTTTGAGTAAGTGTGAACGCTGCCATCCAAGCCAAGACCACTAAAAAGATGGGTCTCGGTCCGCTACCAAAACAACTCTGGTGCGGTGTGAATGCTGCCATCCGAACCCTGGTGCGCACCAAACAAGCGGACTGAGACCACTAAATAGATAGGTCTCGGTCCGCTTCCAAACGAACCCTGGTGTGATTGCTCAGTTAGTGTGGTTCGTTTGAGTAAGTGTGAACGCTGCCATCCAAGCCAAGACCACTAAATAGATGGGCCTCGGTCCACTACCGAAAGAACTCTGGTGCGGTGTGAATGCTGCCATCCGAACCCTGGTGCGCACCAAACAAGTGGACTGAGACCACTAAATAGATGGGCCTCGGTCCGCTACCAAAAGAACTCTGGTGCGGTGTGAATGCTGCCATCCAAACCCTGGTGCTCACCAAACAAGCGGACTGAGACCACTAAATAGATGGGCCTCGGTCCACTACCAAAAAAACTCTGGTGCGGTGTGAATGCTGCCATCTGAACCCTGGTGCGCACCAAACAAGCGGACTGAGACCACTAAATAGATAGGTCTCGGTCCACTTCCAAACGAACCCTGGTGTGATTGCTCAGTTAGTGTGGTTCGTTTGAGTAAGTGTGAACGCTGCCATCCAAGCCAAGACCACTAAATAGATGGGCCTCGGTCCACTACCGAAAGAACTCTGGTGCGGTGTGAATGCTGCCATCCGAACCCTGGTGCGCACCAAACAAGTGGACTGAGACCACTAAATAGATGGGCCTCGGTCCGCTACCAAAAGAACTCTGGTGCGGTGTGAATGCTGCCATCCGAACCCTGATGCGCACCAAACAAGCGGACTGAGACCACTAAATAGATGGGCCTCGGTCCACTACCAAAAAAACTCTGGTGCGGTGTGAATGCTGCCATCCGAACCCTGATGCGCACCAAACAAGTGGACTGAGACCACTAAATAGATGGGCCTCGGTCCACTACCAAAAGAACTCTGGTGCGGTGTGAATGCTGCCATCCGAACCCTGATGCGCACCAAACAAGCGGACTGAGACCACTAAATAGATGGGCCTCGGTCCGCTACCAAAAAAACTCTGGTGCGGTGTGAATGCTGCCATCCGAACCCTGGTGCGCACCAAACAAGCGGACTGAGACCACTAAATAGATGGCCCTCGGTCCGCTACCAAAAGAACTCTGGTGCGGTGTGAATGCTGCCATCCGAACCCTGGTGCGCACCAAACAAGCGGACTGAGACCACTAAATAGATGGGCCTCGGTCCACTACCAAAAAAACTCTGGTGCGGTGTGAATGCTGCCATCCGAACCCTGGTGCGCACCAAACAAGCGGACTGAGACCACTAAATAGATGGGCCTCGGTCCGCTTCCAAACGAACCCTGGTGTGATTGCTCAGTTAGTGGTTCGTTTGAGTAAGTGTGAACGCTGCCATCCAAGCCAAGACCACTAAAAAGATGGGTCTCGGTCCGCTACCAAAACAACTCTGGTGCGGTGTGAATGCTGCCATCCGAACCCTGGTGCGCACCAAACAAGCGGACTGAGACCACTAAATAGATGGGCCTCGGTCCACTACCAAAAGAACTCTGGTGCGGTGTGAATGCTGCCATCCGAACCCTGGTGCGCACCAAACAAGCGGACTGAGACCACTAAAAAGATGGGTCTCGGTCTGCTACCAAAACAACTCTGGTGCAGTGTGAATGCTGCCATCCGAACCCTGGTGCGCACCAAACAAGCGGGCTGAGACCACTAAAAAGATAGGTCTCGGTCCGCTTCCAAACGAACTCTGGTGCAGTGTGAATGCTGCAGATTCGTTCTAAATGAATCTCTTCCAAACTCGTCCCTCCTTAACATTTTTATCTAGTTTTTATTAGTTGATAAAAACGTCAGTAGATTTTCTTCATAGTTTTTGTCATTCAAAATTAGCTCTTGTTTTGTAACTGTCTCATTTTCGTCAGTGAAAAATTGTCATTGATTGAAATTAACACTGGTTCCGAAGATGAACGAAGGTCTTTTGGGTTTGAAACATCATGAGGGTGAATAATTGATGACAAAATTTAAATTTTTTGGGTGAACTATCCCTTTAAGAACAAATTAAATTAAGATTGTGAAAGTGTAGAAAAAAAGAAAATATTCTTGTAAATGCAATCAAGTTGGTACCATTTTGTTTTGCCTTTATTTTTCAGTAAAGCAATGTTAATGTTAGTGAAGGTTAGAATTTCTGAAGTCAAATAGATTTGGTGATTAAATAAATTTATAGAGCTAGCGTGATGTGTTTTTGCATTGTGTTGGGCCTTACAGCTAAGCTCTAACTGTTTTTAATTTGAATATGATTATGTACAGAATGAAACATAGCAAACTTAACAACCACAAATTTTACTAGTACTAGTGCATGTTGATCATGAAAGCCTACATCAGAATAAGCCAACATTAGTTCAATACCTTTGGCTGGTAATCAATCTTGTATGCCGTTTGCTGAAACTGCCTGATTTCTCGGATGATATGGGAAATCTGTAAAATGAAGAAATATGCTAACAAAATTAGATCTATAACTTTTCCACACATGCATTAAAGAAATGCATATAAAAAGACACACCATTCTCATTTTGGAAAAGTTGACCAGGTTGTCTTCTGTGTAGTTGGGCGTCCCCTCCTCAATAAAGGCCAAATCAGTGAGGTACATTCCCAAATATGGCACACAGGGAGGGTCACAACTAGCAGAAATATTAGAAAAAATGCAGTGTTAGCCATACCCATTTTTTTAAAAGCTGTATCATTTTATCATAACCAAATGCTATGACAAAACAAAATGTATAACTTACATGATCAAATACAAAAGTCTGACTTGAAATTATAGCAATAAGTACTGACTTGCTAAGAAACACCTACTTTTTTAAGGCCTCTCTGAGGTTCTTGAATCTTCCTTCAGATGAGACCAACTTCTGCAGCTTGTCGATGACTGTTTTAGTCTTTGATTTAAATTAAATGATAAAGTGTGTTAAATGTTTTCAGATCACAACATCAAATAGCAGTTAATCAATACTGAATCAACAGGAGTCAAGGAAATATTCTTTTATTGCCTTAAACTGCACCGGTCCTACTTTAGTCTATTTATTTTTTTATAATTTTAACAAGGTTTTATTTGACAGTTCCACACCTGTTTGGACACTTTGAGCCAGGTCTTCTTCAGACGGAAGACGGAGCTGCGATTGAGGGATGAGGTGATTTCCAGCACGGCATTGTAGTTATGGAGACAACGGCAGATATCGGCCACCGCCACCCACTTCTCTATCACTGCTACCCGTACATTCACATCTTCGCTGTTCAGGATCTCTGTAGCGATCAGGTTACTGATCTTTAAAAGAAACATATCAACATTATATTTAGTATGCTTCATTTGGAACAAATACACTGCAACAACTTCGCACTTAACTAGGACCGAATATTTTGACACTGAACACTTACATCATTGAAGTGTTTTGTCGTTTTCATGATGTAAGGTGTCTTCTCATTTTTGTCGTTCTTCATCCATCCTTGACCAAAAAACTCCCTGTTCATGACAATAAACACATTTGTGAGGAAAAACAGTGTTTCTCCTTGATTATTAATACTGTGTTACCTGAATGATCCATAGTTGTTTTTCTGTTTAGTGATAGGTGTTCATGAGTCCCTTGTTTGTCCTGAACAGTTAAACTGCCTGCTGTTCTTCAGGTCCCACACATTCTTTGGTTTTTCAACATTTTTGTGTATTTTAACCCTTTCCAACAATGACAGTATGATTTTGAGATCCATCTTTCCACACTGAGGACAACTGAGGAACTCATCTGCAACTATTAGAGAAGGTTCAAACACTCACTGATGCCCTAGAAAAGGAAAAACCACGTATTAAGAGTGGGGGGACGAACATAAGGGCAAATTTAAATTTGTGTTCAAAAGTTTTCACCCTCGGCTCTGCTGGAAAACCAAATAATTTGCGGGACCTGAAGGATTTTTCTGAAATGCTTTAACTGTTTAGGGCAAACAAGGGACTCTATCACTAAACAACAACAAAAACAACAAAAAACACACACAGCTGTGGATCATTCAGGTAAGAACAGTTTTAAGAATCAAGAGGATGTAAACTTCTGAACAGGGTCATTTTTATAAATTCAACTATTATTTTCTCTTGTAAACTATGTGTAAACTCTTTTATGTGAAATATCTTATTCAGATCAGTACTAAATAAACAATAACATCTCTTATTTTGGTAAAATAATTAACATTTTGCAGATTCTGAAAGGGGGGTGTAAACTTTTGACCTCAGAACTGAGCACCTCTAGAGGGCACTCAATCCTATACCTTTGCCAGACTCAATTTCCCATAACCCCTGCCCAGGAACTGATGCTGCCTTCATGTGATATGGGAAAGATTATGCTTTCCACTTGTGAAGTGGAAAATACCAGTGTGTCGTGTTCAGGTGCTTTTGTTGTCGTAGTGAAGAGAAACATGGCGGACTCGGAATTTGTCCTCACATGATACTTTGGTAAAACAGACCGAATAAAATAACATGAGAAAATTGCCTCCTTCAGAACACTGTACTGCACTGCACCCTACTGGAGGCGAGCCCCGACGAGCTAGCATCTTCTCTTAACGGTATTTTTAAAGACAACACTACGTTTAAATAGCGACGTTATTAAAATTCTTTATGCCCCAGCATTATGGGGGCTACAAACTAACCAACTAAACAGCAGAGAACTTTTAACATCATGCAATGCTACCATTCAGTATAGTTTCGTTGCTGTCCGCCATGTTGAAAGGTCAAAGTTTATCCCATCTCGGCAGCTCGGGTGTCATAAAAAAATTCGAGCTTTCCAGTGGAAATTACAACGTGAGTGGGTGTTCATGTACAATTTCGATGTCGGATTTTGGTATTTACCATAATTACGATAGCACATGAAGGCAGCATAATCTCAGACTGTTCCTGTTTCCTTATCAGGAGGACTATATAAGTTGGACACTATCACACACATTGCTATTGTTTATTCCTAGCCACCCTAGTTTCTGTGTGTTCCATGTTTTCCTAGTTTTGCCTTTTGACCTCCTGGACTGTTACCTTGTTTTCTGTGATTGTTTGCTGCCTGCCCTGACCATTGCCTGTTTATGGATTACTCTTTTGCCTCTGCCTTGGATAATATTGTTTGCTGGTGTTTGACTCTGCCTGTATGACTACGCCTTGTCTAATAAAGCATGCACGTGGATCCTCCAACTCTGTTGTCACGTCCTCACATTACAGTATGCATATAAATGAAATAATTTTCATTTTTTTCATCTGTTTACTCTCTAATTACTAATTTTTACTTAAAAAAAAACTATACATTGAAATATAATCATACTCACTCATATGGTATGACTTTGAAAACAAGGTGGTCCAGCAAGGTGAGCTGTTCTGCGATCTCCAGAGCTGAATGATTCTCGAAAGGCTCTGACTTTCCTCCTTCCGCCTATATAACAAATCGATTAGTTAGATGAGATACTGAATAATGAATTTCAACAAAGTTTACACACCTTGTAAATGGTTAAATACACTATACACTATAATATAATCTGACACAGAAGAGGAGTTCTGGAATGTACGCTACAAGCCAAACATTTTCAAAAAGTAAAAAAGTAACATTACAAATTGATTCTTTAGCAGTTTTTTCAGCATTCTTTAGGGTGTTTGAGGTGCTATATTTAAGCAATAAGGTACGAGAGGCCGTGCTGTATCGTGAATAAATCACGGCTGAAGGGCGTTGTTAGGCACGACGCGAAGCGGAGTGCCTGCAGTCCCTTCAGCCGTGATTTATTCACGATACAGCACGGCCTCAAGTACCTTATTGCTTTTATAAAACGGTTTCCACACAATAAAAATATTAATATCAAAAATATATATTAATTTATATATATATATATTAGATTGTACGTTTTCATAAAGTAAAATCATTAACTGCCTTCCGCTGTAAAAAGTAGTCCCTAACTGCTAAAGCTTTGTTTACGTTGCTAAGGGTGGTTGCTAAGGAGGTTCAATGATACACAAAACCGTTGAGTGAAGCGGTCATAGCCGTGCCGTATCATGAATACGACACAGCTGCTGACCAATAAGAATTGAGGAATGGAACTAACCGTTTTATAAAGAATACAAAGGCTGCGTCCGAAATCGCATACTACTTAAGTAGGTACTACATTTAAATTTAAACGTACTACCCGACCGTTAAAACAGTACGTTCTATATAGTATGAATGTGGGTAGTATGAATGGAATTCGGACGTACTACATCCGCCATATTGATGTTGTCACTTGTCTTGCGTCATCACAACATTTACACTTGAAAAGAGCCGCGTCTCCATAGATATATATATATGTAGATGCCTCATTAGCGACTGTTTCTATGGGCCGTTTATACGTAAGCCGTCCGCCATTTCACTGCGGTCCACTTGACGTCATTCACCCATAGATCTATGTAACTGACCATAGTAAATCACTGAATATTCGAAATGCCACAGTCCTGCACAGTCGTTGGCAAACCTACTATATGGTGAATGACGTCAAGTGGACCGTTCCGCATCTACGTGCTTGGAGCGGTCCGATGAGGCACCTACGTATATATATCTATGCGCGTCTCCACTTTCCGCCATTTTTCGAATATGACGCCTCCTCCCGCGGAGCCTCATGGGATAGGAAAGCGTCCATGGTATGCGTACTACAGAATTCTGGCGGAAGCAGTAGGTCATCCGGGTACTTCTCGCCTACTGAATTTCGAATACTATGAATTCGGACATACTACTCGCCTCGCTTACTGTTTTTCGCGTACTATATAGTAGGGTAGTATGCGATTTCGGACGCAGCCAACGAACCCGTTAAGACACTGTAAAGTTCTTTACATGTTCTCTAACTCTTTCTAAGGGCCAGATTTACTAAACAGGGCACATTAGCAATAAAGCGCAATTCCATAAAAGCACCGATGGGAGGGGAAATTCTGTGTGATTTACAAACAATCAGTACCGCCGCTCCCTAAATGCAGAGTACGCAGTCTGCGTAGGGCACAAACTCCCAGGGGGGCACCATCCCAGCTGCTCAAAAAATAGTTTTTATATATTATAATAATAAATTTAATAATATACATATACAAATAAACAAAAATATAAACATTTTTTTGCATTTTACGGTAAACGCAGAGTAGGCTAGTAAGCACACGTGATGACACGCAGCATCTGCGCCACGACGCGCCCTCACCTCTGTTTACGGCCTGTTATTTGGCCAAAAATGATGATAATAATTGATGAACAAAATGCCTGGTCCTGGAAAGAGACATCAACAGTCCAGCGCCGAGAAACGACAGAAAAAAAAAAAGGCCCAAGATGAAGCCCGTGCATCACTTTCAGGTACGTTCATAATCCTGTGAAACTTTATTTTATTCTGTCGACGTTAATAATGTGTTTTAATGTCGGTAATAATGTCACGACTAACACATCTTTCTTAATATGAATACAAGCAGATCTAAGTAAACAAAATGACTTAAAATGCATTATGTTAAAACACAGAGGCAATTATTTATATTAATTAATTAATAATGACCATATAGTGTCATTAAATAACATTGTTATAAATGATACAATTTATTTATGTATTTACTTTTATTTGAATAAAGTTCTATTTTGGCCCCTATTGTAGGTGTTTTTTTATTATGTTATTTTTACTTCTGTAATATTTGGGGGAGGGGGCACAAAAGTAAATTTCGGCTTTGGGCACCCATTTGGCCAGCAGCGGCCGTGCAAACAATGTGCACATTAAAGAACACAGACACAGCCAGATTGCTTCCATAATGACCAGCACGATCTACCAAGATCAGCGCAAATTATTGACTGATTTTTGCTTTTTTGGTGATAAATAATGGCGCAAATACTAGTAATTTCACGAGCACAAACATTAGTAAATCACATTTTAATACTCTTCTCCATTCATTTTGCATCTGAAAGGGAAACTCCTACAAATTCATATTCAATAAGGTCACTGTGCATCTTCAGTAAATCCTGACAGTACTATTTTCATAGCAAAGAATCGATACCTCACTGTTGTTTTCTATTCTTGTTTTTTAGATTGGAGGAAGCTAATTTCACCAAAGGTCGTAGAAAGTAGGCTTCTCATAATATAAAGCTTTATTTGTGAAAATTACAATACATTTCTGTAGCTCTGATTGACTTTAAAATGTAATTTTGTCTGTATTGCCTATAAAATTAGTCATAGCCCACAGCTCAGCTCAGAATGGAACAAGATTTGAAGTAAATAAATGTGCACAGTTCAGCTGAATGATGTTTACTTTAACCGTATACTTTGCACAAAATTAACTAAATGATAGGTGCTCTCAGTGTTTTCTTTCAGAAATTATGATAGAAAGGTTAAAAAAAGTATTTTATTTAAGATGGAAATAAGCCAAGACCCTCGATCACGCCATGATCTACAGTGTTTTGACGTGCAGTGCTCAAAAATGTAGACAACATTAGCAAAGTTACATCGTAAAATAACTGAATTATTTTAATGAAATGATTCGTTAAAATTATCTGACTTATTATCATTTAGTTTATTTTCGTGAAATGACATTCAGCGACGTTTGATGATGCAGCAGCCTAGATATGCAGCCTTCCATCAGAAGAATCAATTCTTTTTTTGGGGATTCCCAGCCCTAGTTAAAAAACGGTTTGTGCTGGTTCAAGCTTAGTAAATCTGGCCCTTATCTCTTAGTTTTGCTGAGAAAATGATTACAAAACAACATTAAAATACAGTGTATTTCCTGAAGATAACATGGTTCTCAACCTTTTTGAGCCCAAGGGTTTCAAATATTCCAGGACCCCACACAAGACTTATCCTCATGTTGTTCCAAACCCGAAAGACTTTCGTTGATCTTCAGAACAGAAATTAAGATATTTTTTATGAAATCCAAGAAATTTGTTGATTAAATTTGTTATTTTTGTTTTCTTTGCGCAGAAAAACTATTGTCATAGCTTCATAAAATTACAACTGAACCACTGATGTAACATGGACTACTTTATCAATGTCCCTACTAACTCTGGACCTTGAACGTGGTATTTGTGTGGCTGTCTATGCAGGAAAGCTCACTTGTTCACTTGTTTTTTGAAGATGAACAAAAGTTTGGAACGACATGAGGGTGAGTAATTAATGACAGAATTTTCATTTTTGAGTGAACTATCCCTTTTACAATCTTACTGACCACAAACTTGAACAGTAGTTCAAATGTATTGGTAAGTTCTGATCATTTTAGCAATGAATGCTGAGTAATTTGGAGGATGACCCAGAATCTCCCCACTCACCATCTGCAGCACCTCCTCCAGACAGATCTGATTGTCACCAGGATCCTCCTGTGTCAACGTCCTGTCCAAAAAAAAAAAAAAAAAAGACTGATTCATCTAGATAAACAGAAGTTTATCAGATTACAGAAATACTGCAGGACAAGATAATCAAGCTATTGCAACACACTGGTGTAGACAGACTCTACTCACCTTATGATGTTGGCAGCAGCTTTCCTTTCTTGGGTCAGAAGTTCAGGATCATGCATCACTTCCTCCAGGAAACTAATCACTTTCATTTTGAGCTCAGTGTTGGTTTCAAAGTCCTGCAAACATACACACAATACATGGGTTATGCAAAAACAAATGTTTATTTTAAGAATTTATCGCTGAAAGGTTCTTTGGGAACCCGCAATGGTTCTTTTATGGCATTGCAAAACCCTTTTATTTTTTTAGGAGTGTATAATGTTTACTCCATCTCACCTGCGAGTGTTTGGACACCCAGTGCCTGAGGACATTGAGAACTCTGTTAGTTGCTGCTCGGCGAATCACAAACTCCTTATCTCCGTTCCTCTGATCCGTGGGGAACCCTGATAACCAATCAAAATTCACATTAATCCCTCTTCTGCCAGGCAACAAATATCCACAGCCTATGAGAGATTGAAACAGATTGCTGAATCCTACCTGTGCTTGCCAGAGACATGCGACGGTACTTCTCCTTGGTCGGCGTGCCCTCGTTGGCACCTGCAGTGGCAATGGCGAAGGCAGAAGCGGCAGACAAGGCGCTACGGTTGTTATCCAGCTCCCGACAGGACGACATCACCATGCCATTATTGTACGAGAACAGAGAGAATTCTGCCCAGAGTGAAGGACAGACAGCACGCACACTTGTCAAATGCATGTTTAGAGGTTAATACAAAGTTCATTTCGATTTCATTTCAGAATTAAACTAGTAAATATCATTTTGATCAACATTATATCAGCATTTTATATATTTACAGCAATACATTGTATGGGTCATAATAATTTTATTTATGCCCAAAATCAGTAGGATATTGAGTAAAGCTCACATTCCATGAAAATATTTTGTAAATGTCCTACCATAAATATATCAAAATTTAATTTTTGATTAGTAATTAGTAATGCATTGCTAAGAACTTTATTTGCACAACTTTAAAGGAGATTTTCTCAATATTTAGATGTTTTACAAGTAATAGAAGTGAACAGCACAATTATATGGAAGCCAGTATTGCTGCTGAATTAAAAAAAAAGGTAATTGTGACTTTTTATCTTAAAATTTGACCTTTTTTCTCGCAATTCTGACTTTTTTTTCCTCAGAATTCCATACTACAAACTCGCAATTCTGACTTTTTTCTCAGAATTGATATAAATTTGCGGTTGCAAGTTATAAAGTCAGAACTGTAAGATAAAAAGGTGCAATTCTGACTTTTTTTCTCAGAATTCCATGATATAAACTCGCAATTGCAAATTCCAAAGTCCAACTCTGGGAGCAAAAAGACAAAAAGATGTTTTACAAGTAATAGAAGTGAACAGCACAATTATATGGAAGCCAGTATTGCCACTGAATTAAAAAAAAAAGGTAATTGTGACTTTTTCTCTCAAATTTTTACCTTTTTTTCTCGCAATTCTGACTTTTTTCTCAGAATTGATATCATTTCGCAATTGCGAGTTATAAAGTCAGAACTGTGAGATAAAAAGGTGCGATACTGACATTTTTTGATATAGTAGAATTTCATGATATAAACTCGCAATTGCAGGTTATAAAGTCAGAATTCTGAGATAAGAACACAGGATATTTTTTTCTTGTAATTCTGACTTTGTTTCTCATAATTGTGAGATATAAACTCACAATTGCATATTATAAAGTCCAATTCTGAGGGGAAAAATATATGTTTTCAGTATTGCCACTTATTAACTCATAATTACATGTTATAAAGTCAAAACTGAGATATAAACTTGCAATTTTGATTAAAAAAAGTCAAACTTGTGAGATAAAAAAACATGTTTAAACTTTGTTTTGTAGATCATTTTAGGCTTAATTGTATGGAAGCTCATTTCTGGCACTTAATATTAAAAAAATGATTATTATTTCAACTTTTTATTTTGTCTCTTTTTTCTCAGAATTGTCAGATAAAATTTTGCAATGACCTTTTTTTATTATTATTAAGTGGCAGAAACGGGCTTCCATACAATTAAGCCTAAAATTATCTACAAAACAAAGTTTAAACCTGTACAGTAACATATTTAAGCTGAATTATTAATATAATATTACTGAAATTTTAACGAACCAGTAATATAGCTCATTATACTAATGCTGTTTATGATTTTCAAAAATCAATATTAAATATTTCAAGATTTTCTATTTTTTTTATATATTTCTATCCATAAAAATGGACAAAAATGTAAAATTAAATATATAAAACAAGCTTCAAATGATCTAAAATACAAAGTTCAAATCTGTACACTAAGAAATTTAAGCTGAATTAAGTTCAGATGTGAATGAAGAATATAAAAGTGATGTATCTAAAACTCAAAAACCCAGGCAAATATTCAGTAAATGTGAATTTACAGTGTTTCAGAGTGCTTCCTTTTTAAGGGTACAGCAGGTGTGAAACAAGACAAGCTGGACTCATGCAGAAATAATGGAGGCAGTGACATTATCTCCACAATGGATAAGCCTCCGATGATGACATATGTAAATGTCACAAATATCTACTGCACCCAACGACTGTTAAACAAAAGCGACTGCGACTGTCAGCAGGACCAAAATAAGCACTTATTTCCATACTGTTAGTTTTGTACTTGCAAGCACTTTCCACAAGATAATGCATCATGTTATCATATGAAAAATGTCTTTTGGAGCATAAAAGTGATGCTGCTGCAATGTTGTAGTGCATCGAAGCATCCAGCAGGTGGCGGTCCGAGACATAAAAACGCAGACTGCGTCTTCATCAAGACAATAGGCAGGGCTCTGGTTCTCAAGATGGTTGAGACTAAAAATAGCTCATCATTTCACTAAGATGTATGTCTCAAATACACTCTCAGAGAATAACAAAAGCAGCGTTTTAAAGAAAACAAGTTTGTTGTTGCGTGCTTCAGATGAGGTTCATAAAAAAAACCTAAGGGTACACGAAACATGCTTTATTCTTCTACTGCCTTGATGGGAACACTGCGTCAGAGGTATGAAACAATGGGGTCATCGTTGACCTTTGAACCCTCATTTAATTTAGTTTTAAAAGCAAGGAGACGGAATTGTTGCAGTGCATCGACCGCACTCAAACAAACCCAGTAACCGGGGTGGCAGAGAGAATACATGCTAATGGTTGCTATGGCACAAGTTTTCCAAACACCTACTCACGCCTCCTTTGGCGTTTCCCTGAGCTTTTTTTTTTTTAAACCTACAGAATTAATGAGATTTCGCATGAATCGTGTCTTGCGAGGCTTCCATCTACGTCCTCAGGATCACTTCAGACCTTTACAGATACAGCGTGTGCTTTAAAACATGAACGACACGTGAGAGAAAAGAGAATAGAATACAACGACCTCGATCTCACATACAAAATGTGAAGGAGCTTGACGTTTTTAAATATAGCTAAAAAAATCTAATTCTACTGGACCTTTGAATTAAACACTTTGTTTCTCAAAACAGTCTGCCATTTTGAGCCATTGATAAATGCAACATTTGGCTGGTCTGAAGGGTGCAGGTGGCTTGTCAGCGTGAGATGCAGGTGCTCTGGTTTTCATGTCAGTGAGCGATAACAACATGGCAGGGAAGTCTAGGACAGAGTGTCTTCTACCTGAGGAGTTTTTGCATTTGACGTTTTTGGGAGTGGTGGGTGACTTGGTGGGCGACACTTCAGCCTCTGCCTCGTCACTCTGGATCTGGTCGTTGTCGCTTTCCTCCCTCACCGAAACATCTAGAAAAAAACATGCCATAGGCATTACAATTATTCATGTGTATAACATATCAAACACCCAAAACAGCTAAGGTTGGTAAATCGATTAATCGTGATTAATCGCATCCAAAATAAAAGTTTTGTGTTTACATATATATGTGTATAAAGTGTATATATGTATTATTATATATTTATTACATATATATATATATTTTTTTTTTTTTTTTGTCCATAGAAACATTAAATGTAAGTAAAGTGTCTACTTTTAAGGTTTCAAATAAGTTTTTGGTGAATAAAATGTCTAAATTTGGTTGAAATAATGTTACACTGTCATTCAGTGTTACACAATATTTATGTAAAAATTCAAACAACATGCTTATTTTGACTTGTGCATATTAAAATGTATAAAAAAATAAGGGAGCATATGAAATTTTAAATTAGTAAAAAATTCTACCAAAAAAATGGGCAAAACCTAGGATAATGGCCAAAAAAAAAAAAAAAAAAAAAAAAAAGTAGAATTAAAACTAATTAGTATTTGGGGTGAAAACAATTTGTCTTTTAATATGTCATAAATTGATTTTTGTTGTAAATATGCCTGACAAGATTGTTATACTGAATGACATTTTAGTGAGTATCTTCTTTAAATTAGGAAAAAATTGATTATATTTATGTTTTGCTCAGAAAAACAAAAACAAAAATGCAATTAAATTAAACAGAAAACTTTTTTTTTTTTTTGGGGGAAAAACAACAATTTAAAGCAGTATTACACTTATTGTTTTTATGCTTAAACCCTTTTTTGTCTTTGACCTGTATATATTTAAGAAATAATGTGTATATATGTATATATAAATACACACATACAGTACATGTATGGGTCAAAGACATTGAGATGTCCAAGTCAAAAGAAATGTACAAAAGTGGTTTTATCTCCAAAGAAAGCACATTAAATGTAAGTAAAGTGTCTACTTTTATAGTTTCAAATAAGTTTTTGGTGAATAAAATGTCTAAATTTGGTTGAAATAATGTTACACTGTCATTCAGTTGTAAACAATATTTATGTAAAAATTCAAACAACATGCTTATTTTGACTTGTACATATTAAAATTTATTAAAAAAAAATAAGGGAGCATATGAAATTTTAAATTAGTAAAAAAATTCTACTAAAAATGGGCAAAACCTAGGATAATGGCAAATTAAAAAAAAAAAAAAAAAAAAGTAGTATTAAAACTAATTAGTATTTGGGGTCAAAGTAATTCTTCTCTTAATATGTCATAAATTGATTTTTGTTGTAAATATGCCTGACAAGATTGTTATACTGAATGACATTTTAGTGAGTATTTTCTGGAAATTAGGGAAAAATTTATTATATTTATGTTTTGCTCAGAAAAAAAACAAAAATGCTATTAAATTAAAAAGAAAATGTTTCATATTTTTGTGGAAAAACAACAACAATTTAAAGCAGTATTACACTTATTGTTTTTATGCTTAAACCCTTTTTCGTCTTTGACCCGTATATATTTAAGAAATTCACGATTAACCGCGATTAATCGATTAGACAGCCCTAAAAACAACCCAAGCTTATTTATTGAGCTTTCATATGATGTATATATCTCAGTTTTGTAAAATTTAACCTTATGACTGGTTTTGTGGTCCAGGGTCACATATTCAAATATTCAGTTAAGAATATATTTTTTACAACTAAAGCACTGTGTTTTTAGTTTATGCTGTGTTATTGAAATGGTGAATTAATTTGCAGTGTGAGCTCACCCTGTTTGCACAGCGAAACCTCATCAGCCTTGTCTGCCTTGCTTTCGCCCTCGTCAGGAATCTTGCTGGTGATGGGGCTGGACACGTAGAGCTTGTTGATGTCCAGCGTGGTCTTGCTGAAAGGGGACATGGTGGAGTACATGCTTGCATAGCCATTGGAGGAACAGCTAAGGGCAGCCAGGTCCAGAGCCTTCCCACCGGTGATGATGGGGATGTTGAGGGACAGTTTGCGGCGGCGGTTGGGGGACGAGGTCTTGGTGATGGCCAACGGAGGCGGGGAGGAGAACTTGCGGCTGGCACGGGGCGACTTCGGTGGCTCTCCGTAGAGGAGCTTGTTGTTCTGGCTGCTCGCGAAAAACAGCTCCAGGGATCTATGTGTCAAAAAGAGCAGGAGGGGGAGTTGAATTTAATGACCATGTTGACTTGATTTAAACCTCCCGAGGGTGTCAAATATGGATGTGTAATTTCAGATAAAAAGAAATTTAAAGGTAAAATATAGTACAAATTTGCTACAGTCAAACCAAAATTTATTCAGACAGCGTCAACAATTCTCACATAATCACAGTTTTTTTGCTATGGTTTAAAAATGGTAATAAAATATGACTAGAACTCAAGAGTTAAACTGTGTCAGAACAAATTCATCTTGATAATGTCAGATAACTTTGATAGAAAGTTATGTAACAAAACTTGGTCAGGTCAAAGTGTCACGAATTGAAAAAAAAAAATTAAAAAATAAAATTTTTGGTCCAATTTTTAAAAAAATCAATTTTACTCATAGTCCACTGTATGAAGACTTTTTGGGTATGATATGTTACAGTTTACTTTATTTTGCTATCTCACTTACATAAATGAACTATAGTGTCCTGCACCCACTAGTAAAAAAATATAAAAAATTATATCCGTTGTCTGAATAATTTTTGGGTTGACTCGACTGTATATTTGAAAATTTTAATTCTTTTAAAAAAAAAATTAAATAATGTAATATTTGTATTTGTATTCAGCAAGGGTGCATTAAATTAATCAAATGTGACAGTAATAATATTTATATTTTTTGTATTTAAAATAAATGCTGTACTTTTGAACTTTATATTTATTAAAGAATCCTGAAAGAAACATTTCACAAAAACATTAAGTAACACAACTGTTTTCAATTTTGACAATAATAATAAATGTTTCACCAAAATAGCTTTTTATAATGATTTCCAAAGGAACATGTGACAGTGAAAACTGGAACAATGGCTGCAGAAAATTCACATTTGCCATCGCAGGAATAAATTACATTTGAACATATTTTCAAATAGAAAACAGTTATTTCAAATTGTAATAATTGTTTGTACTATTACTGTTTTTTACTGTATTTTTGATCAAATAAATGCAAACTTGCTGAGCATAAGAGACTGTTTAGTGAGCGTAAGAGTTCTTACTAAACCCAAACCTTTAAATACTACTGTTAATATTTTTAAATCTATTTTTATATATTTTTTTAATGTTTTTTCAATACTTTGTCATTCCAGCTCAATATTTAGATACAAGATAATGAAATAAAATAATAATAGACACATATCACAAATATGTAAAATTATGATCAAATAAATACATAAATATTAAAAAACACAGTAAAACATGCTCAATAAATAAAAATGACAAAGACTTTGTCTCATTTCATGTGACCAAACTATTCACTCAGATGATTGCTTAAGCAAGTTAGTCATTTTAAATGAACCTCAAAGAGCTGTTTGTTTGAAGATCAATGTGAAGTAACACTCTGACCAATGTAAACCTGTCTGAAAACATTATTTTCAATTTAGTGTCACTACAGACAAGCTTTTTGATGAAATCTGAGAGATTTCTGACCCTCCATAGACAGCAATGAAACTACCACGTTCAAGGCCCAGAAAGGTAGTAAGAACATTGTTAAAATAGTCACAGTGACAGTGTGACAGTGGTTCAACTGTAATGTTATAAAGCTACGAGAATACTTTTTGTGCAAAAAGAAAACAAAAATAATTACTTTATTTAACAATTTCATCTCTTCCGTGTGTCTTTGACGCACGTTCATGAAAGTATACTGATGCAGTAGTGTCACTCCTGTCACTACATAATATGTTTCAGCTTTAAAAGAGCGCAGATTTAGAAAACCACCTTTAGAGGATCACTAGTCTACAAAAAGACAACCGTTACGTATTTGCCTCTCATTGCAGCTCATGATTTAGCTGATAATGGCTTCCCAACGCCGCGCGGCGTGCTAAGGGTTTATGCGCTGACAGAGAAAAGCGTCTCTGCGGAGCATAAACAGCCTACTCTTCACATCTCTCTATAAGGTTGGAGAGCATTGCAGAGAAGCTTTCCCACACATCGAGCCACCCCTACACGTCATGCCTGCACAGAAATAGCCCCTCTTATGACAGTCTGGGTGACCGTTGGAGCTGAGGCAGGGCAGCTGAGCGGGGGAGGTCTGGGGAGGCATCACAGCCATGCAGTCTGCCCAGGGGAGAGTGGGTGCTACAGGCAGTGGGTGTGTGGGAGGTCCCCGGCTCTTACCGATTTGCCTGGATCTCCGTCTCCGGAGCCAACCGGAGGAGGAGACGCAGAAAAGCAAGACGAAAATACAGCGCGCATGCGAAAGAGAGAGAGGGAGTGAGAGAGGCCGCTCTGGCTGCAAAACGTGCACACTAAATATTTCATCTCGCAGATGCGGCACGGGCGGAGGGTGGGGTCCTGCAGCAGAGTGGCCGGTTGCTAAGGTGATGGCGACAGAGCCCCGCTGAGATGCTTCAGTCAGGCAGGCACGCAGGCGATGAAGCAGGGCCCAATTACTGCTGTTTCCAGCAGAACACACACATACATAGAGCCGGGTGACACACATTAGTGTGACCTCTCGCAAGCCTTTAGCAACTCCAGCACATCTCACTCCCTTCCCCTTTGGCTTTCTCTCTATTTCGCTCTCTTTTCTCTCCTTTTATCCCGTACGCACGCAGACGCTCGCTCACTCTCACTATACCTCTCTCCTATCACACCGAATCGTTTTTTCTGCTCATTCTCTCTCACATGAAAACACAAATCCAGCAAAGGAAAGGCTTGCTGCTAATGAAGTGCTGCATGTGCATTATATACAGTTGAGGTCAAAAGTTTACATACACCTTGCAGAATCTGCAAACTGTTAATTATTTTACCAAAATAAGAGGGATCATACTGTACAAAATGCATATTTTTTTATATAGTACTGACCTGAATAAGATAGAATAGTTGAAATAGATAAAATAATAGCTGAATTTATAAAAATGAGCCTGTTCAAAAGTTTACATACACTTGATACTTAATACTGTGCTGTTACCTGAATGAGCTGTTTTTTTGTTTGTTTTTGTGATAGCTGTTCATGAGTCTCTTGTTTGTCCTGAACAGTTAAACTGCCCTCTGTTTTTCAGAAAAATCCTTCCAAATTCTTTGGCTTTTCAGCATTTTTGTGTATTTGAACCCATTCCAACAATGACCGTGACATCTGTGACATCAGTTAGTGTTTGAACCTTCTGTAAGTTGCATATGAGTCCCTCCGTTGTCCTCAGTTGTCCTCAAGATGGATCTCAAAATCATACAGCCTTTGATGGAAAGGGTTCAAACATACAAAAATGCTGAAAAACCAAAGAATTTGTGGGACTTGAAGGATTTTTCTGAAGAACAACAGGCAGTTTAACTGTTCAGGACAAACAAGGCACTCATGAACAACTATCACTTGGCAAAGCACTTAGTAACAACACAGTATTCAGAATCAAGTGTATGTAAACTTTTGAATGGATTCATTTTTATGAATTCAACTATTATTTTCTCTTGTGGACTATAGGTAAACGTTTTTTAAGTTAAATATCTTATTCAGGTCTATACTAATTAAGAAATAGCATGCACTATATATGATCCCTTTTATTTTGGTAAAATAATTAACATTTTGCAGATTCCGCAAGGTGTATGTTGACTTTTGACCTAAAATGTATCTGACATATGATCATGTGACATTGAACATATGACAGTAAAAATTATGACCCTGCATAGACAGCAACACAACTACCACATTCAAGACCCAGAAAGATAGTAAGGACATCATAGTAAGGACATTGAAATTGTTGAATAAAGTCTTTATTTTTGTTTTCTTTGTGCACAAAAGGTATTCTTGTAGCCTCATAACATTACACTTGATCCACTGATAACAAATGGACTATGTTAACAATGTCATTAGTACCTTTCTGGGCCTTGAACGTGTCATTTGCGTTGCTGTTTATGCAGGGTCAGAAAGCTCTTGGATTTCATCAAAAATATCTTAATTTGTGTTCTGAAGATGAACGAAGGTCTTACAGGCTTGGAATGACATGAGGGTGAGTAATTATTGACAGAATTTTCAGTTTTGGGTTATCAAGCCCCATTTGCAACAAAAAAACTGTGATCTCATCTTCTGTATTCCAAAATAAAGTCAGTGTGGCTCACCGGGCTGGTATGGCGCTGATAGGCCTCTTGTATATGGTGATGAGTTTGTCAAGGACTACGTCTGCGCTGGTGAACACACGGTAGGAGTGCAGGAAGGTGTTGAGGAAGTCGATGGAGAGGAAGCGCAGGTCGGTCAACCTCTCCAGCAGGCGTTCCACGCTGGCATAGCGGATCTGCAACACCTTGCAGGAGTTCATCATCTTACTGAAGCGGATATCCACGTCATCACAGTACAGACTGGCATCAGACCTAAACACGTGACACAGATTACTAGTTGTGATTTGCATATTTACAAAGCATCACTATATAGCTTTATAATCATGTTTGAAATTAAAAAAAAAACTTCAGAGATAAAAAAAAATTGAAATATGGCCAAGTCAAACTGCCTTCAAGTCCCACAAATTCTTTTTCAGCATTTTTGTATATTTGAACCCTTTCCAACAATGACTGTATGATTCTGAGGTCCATCTTTTTACACTGATGACAACTGAGGGACTCATATGCAATTATTACAGAAGATTCAAACACTCACTGATGCTCAAGATGGAAAAAACATGCGTTAAGAGTTAATTTGATATTATTAGGGTAAATTTAACTTATTTTGTCTTCTGGGAAACATGTAAGTGTCTTTTGTACCTTCTGAAGGGCAGTACTAAAAAATAAATAAATAAATATTTAGGAAAAAAAAAAAAAAAAAAAAAAAAGAAAGAAACAAGTTGCCCTTCAGAAGACAAAATAAGTTAAATTTACCCTGATCTTTAAATTCAAATAGAGCCCCCGGCTCTTAATGCATGTTTTTTCCTTCTGTGGCATCAGTGAGCGTTTGAACATTCTGTAATAGTTGCATATGAGTCCTTTAGTTGTCCTCAGTGTGAAAAGATGGATCTCAAAATCATACAGTCATTCTTGGAAAAGGTTTAAATACAGAAAAATGTTGGAAAACCAAAGAATTTGTGGGACTTAAAGGATTTTTCTGAAGAACAGCTGGCAGTTTAACTGTTTAGGACAAACAAGGAATTCATGAACAACTATCACTAAACAAAAAACACAGCTGTGGATCATTCAGGGAATCAAGTGTATGTAAACTTTTGAATAGGGTCATTTTTTCTACTAATATTTTCTCTTGCGGACTATATGTAAACATCTTTTATGTAAAATATCTTATTTAGGTCAGTACTAAATAAACAAAAACATGCATTTTGTATGATCCCTCTTATTTTGGTAAAACAACAAACATTTTACAGATTCTCAAAGGAGGATGTAAACTTTTGTAAACGTATATCAGTATATTGCATTAAAAATACATGAGCGCACATATATACAGCTTCCAATCGGTACGAAGTTCGGAGTTATAAAGCTTTTTCAAAATGTGTCAAGTTCCACTAAAATACAAAGTTGATGTACGACTGTGAACAAATGTTTTATAGACATTTCTATGTTGGAAAAGCATAGTGACTTCCAGTGTGAGAAGAAGCGCTTACTTGATCATCTGTGGCACAGTGACTTTAGAGTTCTCCTCAAAGGCGTTCATCATCAGACCATTGCAACGAATATTATCTATGCACTGTAGTAAAGAGTGAGCAAGAGAAAGAGAGAAAAGAGCGTGAGGACAGTATTTGAACCACAGGACGTGAGTAAAAGGCGAATGTCTTGCCCAAGGCTGCGTGGATCACTCATGTTATCTGATGTGAGCAGACGTGCCTGGCTGATGTCACTGGTCCAAGCTGACTTCTCTTGCCGTGAAGAGGCCACCAGGATGATGGTGAAGGACTGGCTGTCTTTGGGCTCCACCACAATCTTAAAATCCAGGTGCTCCATGTCTTGACCGCTCTTGTCTGACTTGGCTGAAGAGAAAAAAACGAAAACCTTGTGATCCTCTGGAATAAGTCTAGTTAAGTTCTGTTGTGATTAGATTAGTGGTTGGATCTACTTCCATAACATGCCAATATCAGAGGCGAGTGATGCTTCTCAAAAGCTGGTATGTCCAGAAGTCTCTTATCAGTGTCAAATGTGAACCCTCTTTTATGGTATATTTAAGATTAAATCAAGAGTTTTGATACGTACACTCGTCATCTGTGCCCTCTGGTTCCTCTATCAGTGTGCAGTCAATGAGCGACACCACTCCATTCTGAAATCCAGAGACAAGCAACAGTCAGACTTGCTCTGAGTATCTATCAAAGAATCAATAGTGGCCGTACTAAAACAGTGATTACTGTGATGATCTCCTTCTTGAATTTCCCCAAAGACCAAGAGCAATAGTGGATTATTGAATGTGGTAAAATTACAGTCGGCTAAAGGTGGTAATCATCATTTTCTGGGCACAACATAACATTTCACTGGTTTAACAAGGAACCCGATACAATCAAAAATCCTCTGAGAAATTCAGGAACAATGTAAATAAATAACCATTTTTTCCCCAAAAAATATTTATTTGAATTATGCCTCTATAATTATAATTTTAATTATTACAATTCATACTGCACTACATGGTGTATAGATAAAGTAAAATAAAATATTTAAATGTTTAAAAGGTTTACAAATATTTTCAAAAAGATGATATGCTGGTCATTAATTAAACATGTATTATTATTATTGTTATTATTGTTGTTAATGTAATTTTTTAATATTTTATTATTATTAATAATACTATTAATATTAATATAAGATAATTAATATTTATTTCTTTATTTCTTCAAAATTGTATTTCCAAGTGGCAATGCATATTTAGAATAATTATATTATATTATTTAGCATGATTTATTATTATTATTATTGTGGTTGTTATTTAATTAATAAGGTAATTCATATTCTATTATTTATTAATTTATTTCCAAGTGGCAATGCCTATTTAGCATAATTATATTAATATTGTTATTATTATTAATATTATTATTATTAAAGTCTATTAATTTCATGCTAGATTTATTATTAATTTATTTTATTATTTATATAATAACTTTCATATTTATTATATTATTATTATTTATTTCCAAGTGGCAATGCATATTTAGCATAATTTTATTATTATTATTGTTGTTGTTATACTGTTATGCTATTTAAACTTATTATTATTCTTCTGAGACTAAATTTTCCATACGCTACTCCTCCTAGGCCTTTAATGCCACAAACCCCAAACTTGGCAGAGACCTGGGCCCTGACCACGAGATTGCTATATCTTTTTAGACTGATCAGACTTACAGTTTATTTATTATAAATTTTTAAACATGAAAAATTTCTCATAGACTTACATTGGCTGCACGGTTCGAAATTAACTTTTTTGATCACCAGCCAAAGTGGCTGGTAACTTTCTGAAGTTACCAGCCAATCAGAATTTCCATTAGACAAATTTTTACGTGGTGAAAATTAGGGGTGCAACGGTTTAAAAAAATTAAAAGTAAAGAAATACGAATAATCTATCTAACTAGAAGCAACAGCACAAGTAAATACAATAGAGTAAAGATGCAATAAAATAAACTGATTTTTCGGGGGTTTTTTTAAGTAGGTCTAACATTAGTTTTTAGGTACAGAAACTATGCCGGGGCCCACCTCCTTCTCGGGTCAATTATTCAAAGGCCCCCCTGTGCCTGACATTTCCTCTAAAGGTGTTTATTTTTAAACTTTTTTTATTAACCAAAACATTTGTTTTGCCTTTTTATTCTTCTAATGCATGTTATAAAAAAAACTCAAACAAACAAACTTTAAATTAAAACTATACTTTTGAATTTAAAAGAAAACCCTCTGCTCAGTTCTAACTTTTTAACATATATACAGATTTAAATCTCCTGAATTCTTTAATTCAGAGATTCTTTACAACTTCAGAGTATTTTTTAAGCATTTAAGCATTCATTATAAAACACTCACAGAACAATCATTTTGACAACTACGAAAATACTTTAAAATTTCACGCAAAAGTACTATGGATCAGAGCCCCGAAAGCATGAATAGTTTGTGAATCAATAGCGGACTTATGCGTGCCTAGACTCCGATATACAAGAGTGTCATACATTACGCGCGAGTTCGTTAGTACAATTACTCTGATCGTACCTTTACATTAGCGCGGTCGAGGGTTTGTTTCATGCAGCCAAGAGATGAAGTAGACACCTGTTTTCCCGCGGGGGTATAGGTTACTTTTATGCAGGTTTTTGCGGGCGTGAGTGGGGCAAAACATAAATGTCACGGGCGGGAGCAGGACGAAATAACATTTCTGCGGGAGTAATATTTGAGTCCGTTCTGCGGCGCGGGTTTGCGCGCTTCGGATGAGCCGCGCACACACAGATATTCTCACTTCTCACTGTGCGCGCGGGTTTGCGTCTTATGGCTCTTAAATGTTGAAACTTGCAAAGCTTAAAGGTCCCATATCGTACACATTTCTGGAGGTTTATTTTATTTGTTGATGTCCTTAAGAATATATATTTGCGGTATAAGTGCCAAAATCCATCTCAATAAATTTTTACAGCTCCTTTTTTAGGAGCTCTGTCAAAAACAGGTCGATTTTGGCCCATCTAATTAATATTCATGAGCCTCTCTTCTGATTGGCCTGTTGTTTTCTGAGTGACGCACAACCAGGCCAATCACAGGTAACTACGGTCATGTATGCTGTAAGGCTAAGCGAGCTCAGAGCAATAGAGAGAGCTGATACTCAACAGGATATTCTAGAATGATCATTAATGTTTTTTCTTTTACAAACACCGAATGCAGTAGGCTACATAACTGTTGCTTTAGTAAAGCCCCTTTCACAATGCGCGCTGATTCTGGAAAATTACGGGAACTGTGTGAACCAAAGCCAGAACCTAAAGGCAGTGTTGTAGTAATGATGCACGTTATCAAGCGACTCTTCACAACGAAAAATAAATAACGTTACGTGCAAAGTGGAATGAAGCAGCGATCATCAGGCAGAGCCAGCTCCTCACTATCAGCGCTGAAGCACAGTTTGTTCAGGTTAGTTTCAGTTTAGTGAAACGTACGCGTCGCATTACATCTCACATCCAAACGTCACATGTCTTTATGGTTTGTGTGTAAAGCAAGCACAGATTCCGGAAAACAACTGTGAATTAACCAAATTAAACAATTCCGGAACAAATCGTGGGACACATTATGCGTGTATTTACCGGAATCGCTGTGTGAAAGAGGCTGAAGTTGACGTGCCGCTGGTCTCTTATATTCACGTTGTTCTGAAGCCTGTGTAATGATCGTAGCTTGACATCTATCGACTGAACAGGGTTTTCTCAACTTGTTTTCCTGTTGTTGTTGCTCAATGGAATGGATGCGTTGTTGTCTGGGGGTTTGACAAAAGGAGGGTGGGACGTTGGTTTGTGACTGAAGGCGGTGACTTGAGTCGATCGGACGTCACATCGTTACGGAAGTCACAGCTGCTCGTGAAAATGAACAGCTACTTTAAGCAGGCTGTGTGCAGTTTACTGTGGATTGACTGTTTTGAAACTCATATGGTAGTTAGATAGCCCCTAGACCTCAGTTATCATGAAAAAAGCCAGGAAATTTTAATTTTGACGATATGGGACCTTTAAATGAGTTTAGTTTAAATCCAGATAGCAATGTGTGCAGTTCAGGTATCACCTGCACACGAGCGCTATCAGCACTCGGGAGACGACGGAATAATGACTGCTCATATTACAGCATGCGGCACTCGCACTAAACAATAATGGTTAGTCCAGGGGACAAACGACCCAGAGCGTCTCTGACATGATTTGCATGATTGGCTCAAGCATCACCGGCCAAACTGGCTGGTAAGTTTTCAACAATACCCGCCAAAATGATTTTTAACCCACATTTGGCGGGTTGGCGGGTGTTAATTTCGAACCCTGATTGGCTGAGAAAAAAATGCCCCTTCTAAAGGTGCAATCCCACTCCACTCAAGAGGCGGGTCAGTGACGTCTTACCTACTTTCACTTTTGCCTTCAGCGCATACGTGCTCACAAAACTAATTTGCACGCATTATACCGCCCTTAAAATTATGATATTCCAGCGCTTTCATTCCATCTACCCATAAGAACACATCAAGAGCTAAATTCAGCTGTTTGCGAGCTGTTTTATTTCAAACCGAAAGCTCTCCTTCAGCGCGTAAATTCTGTGTACGTGCCCACAAAACTACATAATTTGCACGAAACTAACCGGCTTTAAAATTCAAATATTCCAGCGATTTAAGTCAATCCACCCATTAGAACACATCAAGACATAAATTCAGGCGTTTGTGAGCTGTTTAATTTCAAACTTAAAGCGCTGTCTTCAGCGAGTGTGTTATACAGACATGAGCTCCCCGTCTGCGAACTATACATGACTGAACGTCTTTTAAAAGCATTTAAATAAAAACACTCCAGCGATTGTACACAATAAAAATAGAAGAACATTTGCAAACTGAGCAAATGAGCTGTTTCATGTGTTTAACTAACATGGGCGTCACAACTGCCATTTCTTCGTCCGTGTTCACAAAGACATAATTTGAACGTCTTTTAAAGCCATTTAAATACAAACACTCCAGCGATTCAACATAATAATAGTAGGGTCATGTATTAAAAAGGTCATATGTTTGCTTATTTGTGCTTTAGTGCTCAACTGCACAGCAACGCGTCGTGGCTTTGGCGCACGCTTTCCGAACTGCATTAATCCTCGTTTCTGCCAATAACAAAGGCTTCTCTCGGATAAACACAGACAAGATCATAATAGCTTAACGAATATAATCGAAAACAGTTGTTTACGTCTCAAGTGAACATAAACTGTTGAGAAATAAATCAGATGTGGATCATTATATTGGATTTCAACATTAAAGCGACCGCATTCTGCTTTCTGTCTTCAGTGTTACTCCTTAAAAAACAGAAAATCGGTAATTTGTCTTGGCTTCTTTTATGTATGTATGTATGTATGCATTTATTTATTGCTCTAACAAGAATCAATATATAATGAAAACTATGCAATGTCAATATGATTCAGAGATGAAGGCAATAATGGTAATGTTGTCCACAAGAGGGCGCCACAGGATAACTAATCCTCAAGATCTCAATTCAAAGACTATTTTTACAGTGTTTCATTTAGATCACAGCACTTTGAAATAGCAAACAGGGCAAAAAATTAAAAGCATATAAAACAGTAAAATAATTATTTCACATCCAGCTAGCCAACTCTGTTGAACCTGTTGTCATAGCCTAGTAGGCATTTTTATTAGAATATGAAATAGCAAGGGCACATTTTCGCAGCGGGGCAGCTCGAGAACGCCGGACACACAAGTGCTCTGGCTCTTTTGCCTCAAACGCTGCCAGGGTTGGCTCTCCAAGCCAACATTTAAAGTTTGTTATCGAACTTTAACTTCTAGTTATGATTGTTGTTGCTGTTGTTATTTAATTGATTAATAAGATAATTAATATTCTATTATTTATTATTTTATTTCAAACTGGCAATGCCTATTTAGCACAATTCTCTTCTTCTCCTTCTTCTTCTTCTTCTATTCTTTCCATTTGGCAAAGTGAATTAAAATCTTATCAAATCTAATAAAAGTTACTTAATCTCAAAAATATTTTTTGAATGTTATACTATAATATTACTATTATAATTAGCATAATTTTATTCTTCTTATTATTATTATAAGATAATTCATAATCTATTATTTATTTATTTATTTTCAAGTGACAATGCATATTTAGCATAATTGTATTATATTTACCATAATTTATTGTTGTTGTTATTTAATTGATTAATAAGATAATTAATATTGTATTCTTTCATTTCCATGTGGCAATGCCTATTTAGCATACTTAAATTATTATTATTATTATTATTACTATAATTATAGACTATTAATCTGATGTTATATATATATATATACATAATTATTCCATGTGGCATAATAATAATAATAATAATAATAATAATAAATAAATAAATAAATAAATAAATAAATAAATAAATAAATAAATAATAATAATTATATATATTTTTTTCTAAATGTGCATTGGCACTTGGAAATAAAATAATAATAATAATAATAATAATAATAATAATAATAATAATAGATCATTTCATATTTTCTTTTACTCTATTAATTTTAGATGATTTTCATCATTATTTTATTATATTTTACTTACAATGTCTATTTCTGCAACTTAAGTAAAAATCTAACAAATCTAAGAGAAGTTACTTCAAGTACTTTGATAACCTCATACTACTTTCATTCTCCTAAGAATGAAAACAAAATAATGAAAAATATGTGCTGAAACAGCAACAGTCCTACAATACATATCTTCATACCACCTCATCCTAGTGTGTACTTTTTGAGATTGCGTATTAATGAAGTGCATAAGGCTTCACCTTGGTGAGGTGCAGCTTTCCTCCGGAGCCTCGAGTGCAGATAATCAGATGTTTGGAGAAGAGGAAACACTGCCTCTCTCCCTCCTTCTTCAGAGACAGAGAGCCCAGTCGTCCACGGGTGATCTTGCCCTTCTCGCTCATGGGCACTTGTATCAGAGATCCTGAAAAACATGCATGTAGAGGCAGGATGCGTTAGCTCTGCAGGTAAATCTAGGAAACGCAGAGCAGACAAATACTACGCCAGCACAGGGGGAAATACTGGATTGACATATGTTCTTATCATCAGACTCTTATCAGTTTCCTCGCGTCTTCGTATCCTGCGGCGCATCAGTGACATTTCCGATCCCGGGCTCAACAGCAGGTTTGACTGGTAAAAATGTGATTACACTTGGAAATGAAAGAGTTGGTCTGGTCTTTGAACACACTGTGCTCTACGGAGACTAGCAGGATTAGGGCGCCCAATCCTTTGAGTTAACGCTCCGCTTTGTGCTGGCAGGGAAAAGAGGGCAGCCCAGAAAAGCCTTGGAGTGGGAAGGGGAGAAGAGGGAGGTGGGGGGCTTGACAATAAGAGGTGACAAGAGTGACAGTTTGCAGAAAAGAACAGAAGGAAAGGAGAATCCAAGCGTCTTCTTATCAGGGATCTGTGGCCCCTTTCTGCAGAGTGCTCAGGAGGATTTGTGTGTGTGTTGGGAGTTCACCTTGTCTCACAAAGGTCTGGCTGGTGTCTAGGAGAATCTCACAGCCCTCCACGATCATACGCTCGATAGCGAGGTTCTTCCTAATGTTCTCCGTCTCGCTAACCTCATCGTGCATGATTCTGTGGAGGTACAATATTTTAGCACTCACAGCTGTAAAACCTTTTTAATAACATAGATATTTGCAAATGTTTTTTAAACAGTGATATTACTGTTAAATTAAAAAAAATTATTATAAATAAATGGGAAAAAATGACTGAAACACTGAATGAAAGTGAAAAACCAGTGTGATGTTTTTTTATTTCACTGAAACTAAAATTAATCTGTGAGAATTTTGATTTTGATACTAATTTTATCAATTAATATACTGCATATTATGCTGTATTTTAAAATATAGTATATTCATATATTTTTAACTAAATTTTCACGACTCCAAACTACATAAAATCTAATTAAACGGCCACAAATGTATTTATTTAATTTGTATATTACATATTTTTTTTACAGATTTTCATCTCTCCAAAAATAACTAAAATAAAATATAAATGGGTACAAATTAATTATATTATGTTCATTTTATATTATTATACAGAAATTCATATTTTTATGTCTAACCCCCCCCCCCCCAATTTGTATATGACATAATTTAATAAAAATGAAAAAGAATTAAAGAATTAAAATCAAATAATAATGGTCACAAATTAATTGTATTAATCTGTATATTACATATTTTAATAAATAATTTAAAACATTTTATATTAATATATTTAAAACAATATTTTTACGTCTCCAAAATGAACTGAAATCAAATACAAATTGCCACAAATTACTTTTATTAATTTGTATATTTCATATTTTAATAAATAATTACTATATTGAAATCTATATTTTTATGTCTCAAAAAAGGCTACAAATTATAATTTTATTAATTTGTATATTTACATAATTTACATAAATACAATTTTTATATATTATATTTACAACTATATTTTCATTTCATATTTTAATAAATAATTACTATATTGAAATCTATATTTTTATGTCTCAAAAAAACCAAAAAAAGGCTACAAATTATAATTTTATTAATTTGTATATTTGCATAATTTACATAAATACAATTTGTATATATTATATTTACAACTATATTTTCATGTCTTCAAAAAAAAAAAAAAAATCAATAACTAAAAACTAGTAAACTAATAAACTAAAAAAAAACTAAAATCAAATAATAATGGCCAAAAATTAATTGTATAAATTTGTATATTACATATTTTAATGAATACTTTAAAGCATATACTATTATATATAAAACTATATTTTCAGGTCTCCAGAAAGAACTTAAATCAAATAAAATGGCCACAAAATTATTTTATTAATTTGTATATTACATATTTTGATAAATAATGTAAAACATATTATATTATTATATTTAAAACTCTATTAAATAACTAAAATTATTATACTATATTATTTAAAATTATATTTTCATGTCTCCAAAAATAAGTAAACTCAAATGAAAGTGGCCACAAATTATTTTGATCAATTTATATATTGCATACTTATGTATTTTAAAATAAAGTATATAAATATATTTTAAACTAAATTTTTCTGACTCCAAACCATAAAATGAAAAAAGATTTATCGCATATTTGTATATTACATATTTGAATCAATAATTTAAAACATATTATATTTAAAACTATATTTTCATGTCTCAAAAATCACTATATTATATCATATAATATTACATTGTATTATATTACATTATGTTGTGTTTTATTATATTATTATTTAAAAAAAAATTATTTCCTGTCTCCAAAAATATGCAAAATCGAATAAAAATGGCCACTAATTATTTTTAATTTTAGACGCAATAACAATATGGTAAATTTAAGAAAATGTCACTTAAATGATAATGATAAATAAAACACTAAATAAACTAAAATTATAAAACACTTTGAAAACCACTGAAAAAACCCTTGGACAAACAAATAGTCCTGCCTCAAACTGGCGCCATGGTATTATGTTCAGTGCAGTCGGGTTGCGCAAACAGACTGCAGATCCATTTGGTGCCAATAGTGGTAGGAAATTACACTCTTTAACTTCAGATATAGCATTTACCAAATGATTTGATTCGACAATCTGGTTTTAGGAACGATTTACAGCATCATTCTTCTTTTTCATGAATGAGGCCCATAACCTGTGAGTAGTGAGAAATGACATAGCAATGTTGACACATGGTCATGGAAGGGTGTGCTGGAGGCACATTGTGATGTACCTGGAAAGCTCTTCCAGCTTTGACTTGGCATAATCCAAGCTGTTTCTCTCCACATGCTCGTGTGGTGTGTGCGCTAACAGCTCATGGAGGGTCAGTATGTAACGAGGAATCTGCCAGACAAGAAACACATGTCATAATGTCAGACAGGAGGGTAGTTTTCGATTTTTTTTTGCCTTCTGCTACAAACACACTCATCATATCCACACTTAGTCATGTGCACGCATGGAAATTCAAACAAAACTTCGCTGTGTGCACTGTATTCTTGCAGAGAAGGCTTAGAGGGGAGCTCTATCACTCATCAGCACATTTATTACCAACGCTGCAAAGCCCAAAGTAGACCTTGCTAGTCTAGATTACATGAAAACTGCTTACCGTATCAGAAAAAAGCTATTATGGACCAAAATACACTAGAAAACATCATTTTAAGGGACTAAAAAAGCACACCGTGTTAAAATAAAAGCCTGCATGAAAAATGATGGTCACCTGGAACATGGGGTAAGTGAGGAACGTCTCCAGCGTGCGCTCCTCACAGTCAGGCTTGGCTTCATACTGTTTAAGCAGCTTGTCGAAGTCGCGGTTCTGCTTGCAGTGGGCCAAGATCTGCAAACTGTACTGGTGGTTGCGTACAAACTCCTGGTAGATGTTCAGCATGGGCAAAAGGATGTCAAATAGGTCGGCTGAAGGACAGGAAGGAAGATCAAAGTCAGTGCGATTGGGCCTCAGATCTGTGGCAGCTTTTGAAAAAGCTAGCTTGCAGTTTGAGGGGTCTACAGAATGTTCTTTGCTGTTGGTTGCCAAACACTCTGGCAGTGCACTCACCCAGGACTAATGTTGGCCAGCTTGCTATTCGAGCTTTCAACCCTTGGTAGAATATCTGATGCAGAAACATTATGGTTTCGCTGCAAAACAAACAGGACATGTAAACAACAACGTAAGCGTTTAATTGTTCCTGTAAGATTTTTAAAATGTTTTCTGTATGCTCACCAGGGCAGCATTTATATAAACAAACACACAGAAAAAAATCGTTTAAAAAATCTACTAAATGTTAATTATTTTACTAAAATAAGGGGGATCATACAAATTAGGGATGCACCGATCCGAATCGGCCGATCATGCTTGCGCGTTTTGTCAGTAAAGCCGGTTCTGTAATCAGCGGTAAATGCCATCAGGTGCAATCAGGCGCAAATCAATGTTCATTATCAGTGTGAATGTGCGCAGCTCGTCAGTGAACAACGGCTGTGTGTAGTATATACGGCTCAACGTGAAATCACGCACCTGATGGCATTTACCGCTGATTACAGAACCGGCTTTACTGACAAAACGCGCAAGTGATCGGCCGATACGGATCGGTGCATCCCTAATACAAATGCATGTTATTTTTTATTTAGTACTGACCTGAATAAGAATTTCACATAAAATAGGTTTACATATAGTCCACAAGAGAAAATAATAGTTGAATTTATTAAAATGACCCGTTCAAAAGTTTACATACACTTGATTTTTAAAGGTCCCATATTGCACACATTTCTGGAGTTTTTTTTTAGTTGTTGATGTCCTTAAGAATATATATTTGGGGTATAAGTGCCAAAATCCATCTCAATATATTTTTACAGCTCCTTTTTTAGGAGCTTTGTCAAGAACAGGTCGATTTTGGCCCATCTAATTAATATTCATGAGCCTCTCTTCTGATTGGCCTGCTGTTTTCTGAGTGTCACACAGCCAGGCCAACGACAAGTAACTACGGTCATGTATGCTGTAGCCTAGCCCAGAGACTAGCCTGCTGTGGCTTGGTGGAACTCAACAGGATATTTCAAAATGATCATTAATGTTTTTTTCTTTTTCAAACACTGAATGCAGTAAGCTACATAACTGTTGCTTTAGTAAAGCCCCTTTCACAATGCGCGCTGATTCCGGAAAATTACGGGAACGAGCGCTGTGTGAACAAAAGCCAGAACCATAAAGGCAGTGTTGTAGTGAAGATGCACGTTATCATGCGACTCTTCACGAAGAAAAAGTACGTGCAAAGTGGAATGAAGCAGCGATCAGGGAGCTCCTCACTATCAGCGCAGAAGCACAGATTGTTTGTCAGGTTAGTTTAAGTTCAGTGAAATGTACGCGTCGCATTACATCTCACATCCAAATGTCACATGTCTTTATGGGTTGTGTGTAAAGCACGTACAGATTCCGGAAAACAACTGTGAATGAACCAAATTAAACAACTCCGGAACAAATCATGGGAAAAATTATCCGTGTATTTACCGGAATCGCTGTGTGAAAGAGGCTGAAGTTGACGTGCCAGTGGTCTCTTATATTCACGTTGTTCGGAAGCCTGTGCAATGATGTAGTTTCGACATCTGTCGACTGAACAGGGTTTTCTCGACTTGTTTTCGTGTTGTTGTTGTTTAGCAATGGAATGGTGTTCGGGGTTTGACAAAAGGAGGGTGGGACATGATTGGTGCTGGGGGTGGTGACTGAAGGCGGTGACTGAGTAGATCGGACGTCACATCGTTACGGAAGTCACAGTGGCTCGTGAAAATGAACAGCTACTTAAAGCAGGCTGTGTGCAGTTTACTGTGGATTGACTGTTTTGAAACTCATATGGTAGTTACATAGCCCCTAGACCTCAGTTATCATGAAAAAAGCCAGGAAATTTCGATTTTGACAATATGGGACCCTTTAATACTCGAATGATCCACAGATGTTTTTTGTTTGTTTAGTGATAGTTGTTCATGAGTCCCTTGTTTGTCCTGAACAGTTAAAACTGCCCGCTGCTCTTCAGAAAAATCCTTCAGGTCCCACAAATTCTTTGGACAACAATGACTGTATGATTTTAAAATCCATCTTTTCACACTGAGGACAACTGAGGGACTCATATGCAACTATTACAGAAGGTTAAAGCCTTCACTGATGTTTCAGAAGGAAAAACAATGCATCAAGAGGTGCTTTTTGAATTTGAAGATCAGGGTAAATTTAACTTATGTCTTCTGGAAAACGTGTAAGTATCTTCTGTAGCTTCTGAAGGGCAGTACTAAATGAAAAAATATGATATTTAGGCAAAATAAGAAAAATGTACACATCTTCATTACGTTCAAAAGTTTTCATCCCCTGGCTCTAAATGCATAATTTTTCCTTCTGGAGCATCAGTGAGCATTTGAACCTTCTGTAATAGTTGCATATGAGTTGTCCTCCGTGTGAAAAAACGGATCTCAAAATCATACATGAACAATTATCACTAAAAAACAAACAAACAAAAAAAAAACAGCTGCGGACCATTCAGGTAACAACACAGTATTTAGAATCAAGTTTTTGTAAACTTTTGAACGGGGTCATTTTTATTAATTCAACTATTATGTTCTCTTGTGGACTATATGTAAACTTTTTTTATGTGAAATAACTTATTCAGGTCAGTACTAAAGAAACACCTTTTTGTGGCTCGTTAATGTGTCTTGAGAGATCACTGTATTGCCTTATTAGATCAACTGACACCTGAACCGATCGTCTTTACTTAAAGCACAAAATAACAAGAATGAACATCAGAACATATTTTATTTCAACCACGGAAAGACATCAATACACTCAATTTTCCATCTAAATTAACTCATTTGAAATATTTCTCCTGCTACGAATGCAGGTTATTTCTAGTTGAAACTGGTGTTTACCTGTTGAGGAATATGCTGCTGACATCATCATGTGTTATGGGTGGTTTCTTGGAACTGGCAGCCATGCGAAGCGGTCTCAAGAAGTTGTTGACAAGGATGTGGAGCTGTTGGACATACTCGGCCTCTGCTTCCAGCATGCTGAAGACAACTTGGTTCCTCTTTCTCATGCTCTCTGCATGTGGCGAACGGATGTAGTCCTGAATGATGGTCTTCCACTTTCGCCGACACATCCATCCCCTTAAGAAGCTTTGCACCTAGAGCAGCATTAATAAGATTCAATTAATAAAACCAATAGAACTTGACCACTCATTAAAAAATATCTTGACCAGTTATGAAACATAAGACACTTGCTCTGTTCCAAAACCTAGCGTCATTTTATGCCATCACAGTTACGTTTACATCGTGACATTTGTTTTGCAATTTAGGAAACTTAATAGCTCCCTTCAAGAGTGGTTATAAATATTTAAATATATATATAAAAAATTCCTTATTTATTATTATTTTCTATTTTATTCAATACTGAAAATGACCCATAGAAATATTGATGATTTCATACAATATAGAATTGTGGTCATACTGTAAGTTTTCATACAGCACACCTTGCAGAATCTACTGTCGTAAATAAGCAATTTCCATGGAAGCCCATTTCTGCCACTGAATAAAAAAAATTAAAAAAAGGTAATCGTGACCTTTTTATCTCCCAATTCTTACTTTTTCCCTCGCAGTTGTTTTCATTTCCCAATTCTGGCTTTTTTTCTCAGAAATAGGATATAAAACATAGACTGTAAAAAATATGGACGTAGTGTCCGTGACGTCACACGTAGGTTTCTGAAGAGTGATTTTGAAGCCTATAGTAGGCGGGATTTGGCCGTCGCCATCTTGGAATCGCGTCACCGCGCGTCACTCCCGGATAATCGAAAATGGGCAAAGAGGCGGGACGTGGGTGGAGCTGGTTGCTGAAACAGCATCCTCCTAGAACGACAGTGGTGACAACAGCAGCAATCCCCCTGTCACTCAAGTGGCCATGCCCTTAATTATGCAGAACTTTAAGGCTTAATATAAGTTAAACAGATGAGTTATAAACAAATTCACCCCCCTCACAGTTGACATTAAGGGTGAAATTAGCTATATAGACCAAAACCACTTTTTGTACCAGGCTGAAAATATATTTTCTTCTGCTGTGAAGTTGGGCATTTTAACATGGGGCATCTATGGGATTGACTCCCTTTTGCAGCCAGTCTCTAGCGGCCAGTCGATGAATTGCAGTTTAAACCACTTCCGTGTTGGTTTCAATAGAGAGAGCGGGAGGTTGCCGCTTGATATAAACTAGCAAATGCAAGTTATAAAGTCAGAATTTTGAGATATAAACTCATAGTTATGACCTTTTTTTTCTCAGAATTGTGTGACATAAATTCACAATTGCGAGTTATTAAGTCCAAATAGCGAGATATAAACTCGAGATATAAAATGCGCAATTTGGACTTGCAAATGTGAGTTCTCAGAATTCTGACTTTTTTTCTGGGGATTCAAACTTTTTTTCCCAGAGTTGTGAGACATAAACTTGAGTTATAGTCAAGCTCTGAATGAAAAAAAAAAAGACTTTTGAGTTTATATCTCACAATTTCTCGCAATTGTGAGTTTATATCACACAATTCTGAGATTAAGACTTGCAATTTTGACTTTTTTTTCTCAGATTTGTGGTATAAACTCGCAATTAAGAGAAAAAAAAGATTATATCTTGCAATTGTGTATTATAAAGTCAAAATCGCAGGATATAATCTTTTTTTTCTCTTAATTGCGAGTTTATACCACAAATCTGAGAAAAAAAAGTCAAAATTGCAAGTCTTAATCTCAGAATTGTGTGATATAAACTCACAATTGCGAGAAATAAAGTCAGAATTGTGTGATATAAGGTTACAATTCTGAGTTTTTTTTTCATAATTGTGTAATACAATCTCAATTACGAGAAATAATGTCAAAATGGCCAGATAAAAACTCACAGTTCTGACTTTTTTGTCTCAAAGGAGAGTTTATATCTTGCAATTCTGACTTTTTTCTCAAAATTGTGTGATAAATCAGAATTGTTTTAGAATTTGTATCACACAATCAATTGCGATTTTTTTTAAACATTTACACAATTACCTTTTTTAAATTCAATGTTGGAAACAGACTTCTATATATTTCACATAGTAGATACATATTGTCCACAAAACAAAATGATACCTAATTAAAAATAAATAATAATAATATAAATCAGTCACTTATGAGGTTCAACGACAGTTAGGATGCTACCAATGTAGGCAGCTTGCTAGATTTTCAAAAGCCAAAGTCTTACTTTCTTGATTTTCTTGATTTCTGAATCATCATCACTAGGTGCAGTGGTGGGATTCGACTGGATCTTCTCATTGTCTTTGAGCATTGCTGCAATCTGCGACAAAACAGAGATAAAAATGGCAGAGTCAACACTTCCTTTGCAAAAAAGTTCCTTCCCTCACTACTTCCCAGCATGCTGACAAAGTGATTGAGTCAGGCCAAATCAGTGCCAGCACAGTGTGGCACAAACACTCGCCCTATCAAAGCTCTCAGATGCCACTCGGGTGATTTCCGATGCTTAGGGTGCACAAACTTTCAAATTATTACATGGCCCTGCAATTTGAAAGGGAAACGTTGGGGACACAAAAGAGACGGGAGCTGGCCAGCACAGTCTGAAGGTGAGTGCTCCATTTATTGGATGCGGACTGAAAGAGTTTATTATGCTGCGGACCAAGGATGCGACGCACACAATACATCTGGGGTCATGCATATTCAGCGCACCATTTCATACAGCCAGCTCCATTTGCACTTTAAAGTAAAATGACTATTTGATCTGGCTGATGAAGAATACAGCAGGGATCATAGTTCTCCTGGAGAGCCGTTTTTATGAGCAGAGATGCAAAGTGAAGTGCAAAGTAGTCTGGAGAAAGCTCTTGAAAACCAAATGCTTCTCACACCACTTTTCATTCTCTCTACCATTTTTCTTTTCAGAAAAGAAATGAGCATGTAATATGGGTCACGATGATTGACTAGTCATTCAACAACTGACTAGTCGATCAGAGGGACAGACTAGTTTTTCATGTATACGTCAATTTTAGTTACTGTAAATTATTTTTCTTGTTTGGCAGACTAAGTGTTCATAGTACTAGCTTAGCACATCATTAGTCAATTAGCCTGATAGCTTAGCCTATAATCTACCCCTTATTTTACTGTAAAATAAAGTAACATTTATGGTTTTTGAAAGTACAAACAATTCATTTAAAAAAATTAACAGTACAAGTCCCTATGTGACACATAAAATATGATTATATTTTCTTTAAATAGTTTTTTCTTTGACATTAGTAATATGCATTATATTTTTTTGTGTCTCATTTATTATTATTCAGTTATGCTGTTCATATGTTTATTGCATTATTCATGGAGTTTTGTCTTTGTGTGTATGTTTGTTTTTATATATACAATTACTGGCCATGTTTTATTTACAATAAAATGATTCATCACATGGCTTTCTATTGTGTCACCTATACTGTTAGTGTTGATCAGTATTGTTTACAGCAAAAAGCAGATTTTGTCAAGTAGACTGGTATACTGATAATATATTAATTGAAGAAATGTATGGTTATAAAATATATAGGCACCAATATGCCATCTTGCAATTATGGAAGCTCGTTTCCACCAGTAAAGAAAAAATAAAAAAGTTAATTGCGACTTTTTATCTCACAATTGTGAGTTTACATCTCGCAATTCTGACTTTTGTCTCAAAATTATGTGATATAATTGCGCAATTGTGTTTGAAGTCAGAACTGTGAGATATAAAATCACAATTCTCAGAAATGAAGTCAGAATTGCGAGATAAAAACTCACCATTCTGACCTTTTTTCTCAAAACTGTGTGATATAAACTTGCAGTTCAGATTTTTTTCTTCTCAGAATTGCGTGATATAAACTCACAGTTCTGACCTTTTTTTTCCAAAACTGTGATATAAACTTGCAGTTCTGACTTTGTTCTCAAAATTGCATGATGAAAACACAATTCTGACTTTTGTCTCAAAATTATGTCATATAATTGTGCAACTGTGTTATGAAGTCAGAACTGTGAGATATAAACTCACAATTATCAGAAATGAAGTCAGAATTGTGAGATAAAAACTCACAGTTCTAAACTTTCTTCTCAGAACTGCATGATATAAACTCACAGTTCTGACCTTTTTTCTCAAAACTGTGTGATATAAACTTGCAGTTCTGTTTTTTTCTTCTCAGAACTGCGTAATATAAACTCAGTCCTAACTTCTCAGAATTGCGTGAAATAAACTCACAGTTCTGACCTTTTTTCTCAAAACTGTGTGATATAAACTTGCAGTTCTGATTTTTTCTTCTCAGAACTGCGTGATATAAACTCACAGTTCTGATTTTTTTTTCTCAAAACTGTGATATAAACTTGCAGTTCTGATTTTTTCTTCTCAGAATTGCGTGATATAAACTCAGTCCTAACTTCTCAGAATTGCATGATATAAACTCACAGTTCTGACCTTTTTTCTCAAAACTGTGTGATATAAACTTGCAGTTCAGATTTTTTTCTTCTCAGAATTGCGTGATATAAACTCACAGTTCTGACCTTTTTTTTCCAAAACTGTGATATAAACTTGCAGTTCTGACTTTGTTCTCAAAATTGCATGATGAAAACACAATTCTGACTTTTGTCTCAAAATTATGTCATATAATTGTGCAACTGTGTTATGAAGTCAGAACTGTGAGATATAAACTCACAATTATCAGAAATGAAGTCAGAATTGTGAGATAAAAACTCACAAACTTTCTTCTCAGAACTGCATGATATAAACTCACAGTTCTGACCTTTTTTCTCAAAACTGTGTGATATAAACTTGCAGTTCTGTTTTTTTCTTCTCAGAACTGCGTAATATAAACTCAGTCCTAACTTCTCAGAATTGCGTGAAATAAACTCACAGTTCTGACCTTTTTTCTCAAAACTGTGTGATATAAACTTGCAGTTCTGATTTTTTCTTCTCAGAACTGCGTGATATAAACTCACAGTTCTGATTTTTTTTTCTCAAAACTGTGATATAAACTTGCAGTTCTGATTTTTTCTTCTCAGAATTGCGTGATATAAACTCAGTCCTAACTTCTCAGAATTGCATGATATAAACTCACAGTTCTGACCTTTTTTCTCAAAACTGTGTGATATAAACTTGCAGTTCTGATTTTTTCTTCTCAGAATTGCGTGATATAAACTCAGTCCTAACTTCTCAGAATTGCGTGAAATAAACTCACAGTTCTGACCTTTTTTTCTCAAAACTGTGTGATATAAACTTGCAGTTCTGATTTTTTCTTCTCAAAACTGTGTGATATAAACTTGCAGTTCTGTTTTTTCTTCTCAGAACTGCGTGATATAAACTCACAGTTCTGATTTTTTCTTCTCAGAACTGCGTGATATAAACTCACAGTTCTGATTTTTTCTTCTCAGAACTGCGTGATATAAACTCACAGTTCTGATTTTTTTTTCTCAAAACTGTGATATAAACTTGCAGTTCTGATTTTTTCTTCTCAGAATTGCGTGATATAAACTCACAGTCCTAACTTCTCAGAATTGCATGATATAAACTCACAGTTCTGACCTTTTTTCTCAAAACTGTGTGATATAAACTTGCACTTCTGATTTTTTTCTTCTCAGAACTGCTTGATATAAACTCACAGTTCTGACCTTTTTTCTCAAAACTGTGTGATATAAACTTGCAGTTCTGACTTTTTTCTCAGAATTGCATGATAAAAACACAATTCTGACTTTTTTCTTAAAACTGTATAATATAAACTCGCAGTTCAGATTTTTTTTCAGAATTGCGTGATATAAATTCACAGTCCTAACTTCTCAGAATTGCGAGATAAAAACTTGCACTTCTGACTTTTCTTCTCAGAACTGCGTGATATAAATTGCAGTTCTGACTTTTTTCTCAGAATAGTGTGATATAAACTCTCAGAATTACAAAAAATAAATTCACAATTCTAAGAAATAGTCAAAATTGCGAGATATAAACTCAAAATTTATATCAAGCTCAAAACTAATTTTTCTCAGAATTGCAAATGAATATCTTGCAATTCTGAATTTATAACATGCAATTGCGAGTCTTTACCTCACAATTCTAAGAAAAAAGTCAGCACAGAGAGAAAAAAGAGAGAACTGCGATATATAAACTTGCGATTGCCAGAAAAAGTCAGAATTGTGAGATACAAATTAGAATTTGCGAAAAGTTTTTATCTCGCAATTCTGACTTTATTTTGCACGAATGCAAGTTTATATCCTGCTATTTTGACTTTACAACTCACAATTGTGAGTTCATGTCAAACAATTCCTAAAATAAATAAATAAAACTTGCTGTTACTTTTTTGTATTTTTTATTCAGTGGCAGAAACAGGCTTCCATATTCAATGTCTAAAACATTGACCCATATATTTTTCCAGTGAATTATTGGCAACCACAGCTGCTGTTTTTTTGTTTGTTTTTGTTTCAGCTTTTTCCATTATACTAGTTTTTATTTTTTAATTTCACTAATTTCAAATATTTTTATTTCATTTTTCAGGAATGATAACAATACCTGTAATAACCCCTGCATTATTTTCAATTCTGTTGTGTGAACACATCTTATGCAAACCATGTCAGGTCAACCTGAAACCAACCTTTTTATATGGGGCTTTCTTAAACAAGTTGACTAGCTGTTCAGGAAATGCATAGAATATTTAGTTTTGCACAACATTTTCACTTCTGAGAGACAGAATCACCTTGATACGCAATAAAATAGCTGCTTTATTTGACTGAATCTTTCGATCCTTCGATTCTGGCATGTTTACAATAGATAAACAATCGCTACAGCACTTTGAATTACAAATTTTACCTCTGATTTTAGACGTTCAATCTCAATCTCCCCATCTTCTATCTGTTGTCGAAGTTGCTTAGCAACTGTTTTCTCGGTCTCCACGATTTGGAGTAGATGGAGGTACTTCTGCATGAGCGTTTCATGCTCGGTGGCCAGGTTTCTGTAGCTGCACACAGAACACACACACACATATGAATACAAACACACACATACACATACACATCCATCCACAAAGGCATACAGGACACAAATACAAACATAAGTGCACACACATACACACACCACACAATGAGGAACATCACGTTATACTAGAAATAAAGCTCATTAGCAGAGACACAGTGTTAACACGTAACCCCATAAGCACACACTTTATCAGAGCAAACTGTGAATGCTCAAATTCAACAATTAAACAGAATTGTTGGAGCAGCGCTTATCTCAAAACAGCAAGCAAATCCAGACGCCTTCATGTTTATGCACACAGATTTAGAACTGCTGCAGGGCATCCAGAGATAAACAGCCAAAATAGTCCTCCAGTACAGACTGAGACCAGAACGGAGCACCATCCGGCCTCATCACAAACACAAGACCCGCTCCACAGAACCACTTCTCCTTAAAAATAAACTACACCTCCTGATTATGAAACACTGTTTTCTGAGTGTGTATTATTTATTACCTCCAAAACGTATATGTTAAGCTCTTAATTATCTGTTGTTTCTTAATTAGCAAAATAATCAATAATGTATGAACCACATATATAGCCCACCACCATTCAAAAGTTTGAGCTTGATAAGGTTTTGTAAAATGTTTTTGAAAAAAGTCTCTCATGCTCACCAAGGCTACATTTATTTGATCAAAAATGTTCAATATTAGTACAATTATAACAACTTTTTAGTCTCCAGTGTCACATGATCCTTTAGAAATCATTTTAATGAAACATTCATTATCAACTTTGAAAACAATTGTGCTGTTTAATAGTTCTGTGAAAACCCTAATACATGTTTTTTAAAGATTTTTTGATGAATAGAAAGTTCAAAAGAACAGATATTTGAAAAAATAGATTTTTTTTGTGATGGGAAATGTCTTTATTGTTACTTTTCATCAAATTGACACATGGTTTTTGAATAAAAATATTATTTTCTTTGCAAAAAAACATTGAACGGTAGCGTATAGTGTCTTGGGGGTGTACAGGATGGGAGTAAGTGCCGTAATATAGTCAAAAAACGGCCGAAATCATTAATAATATGCACGTGTTTAGCAATTTCATATTTCTTTCTCAGTTTTTTATAAAGAAAATGCATCAATGCGTCAAAATAAACAAAACAATCATTGTTAGGTGTCTTATTAAAGCTGACACACAGAATGATGGGAAATGCAGTTTTGTCACACAAACCTCATTAACAGAAAGGTGTAGTGTATTTTAGCTAGCTTTATTGCTATTATACGTAAAATGTGAATTAGTATGAATCCAATTGTAAAGTAAACAATCAAAATTACATCTTATTATGCTAATTGTTATTTGATTCCAATAGGATTCTCAGAACTCCTGAGTTTCCCACAGATTAATCCTGACATGATGATGCCGTTCATGTTCGCTTATCTCATAAATACACACATTCTGATGCTACTTTCCCTTTTAAACTCAATGCAAGTCAAAGCACGTATATGTCATGTCAATACTAATTACTAACGTTTTAAAAAAATTGCATAATACATAGCAAAATATTTCCAACTATCACTGGCATAAGTCAAGGCAAACACAAATGTGGCCCTGGACCACAAAACCAGTCATATGGGTCATTTTTAAAAAATAATATAAGCTTTCCATTGATGTATGGTTTGTTAGGACAGGACAATATCAGAAAATCTAGAATCTGAGGTTGCAAAACAATCAAAATATTGAGAAAATCGCTGTTCAAATGAAGTTCTTAGCAATGCATATTACTAAGTTTTGATATATTTATGATAGGAACTTTACAAAATATCTTCATTAAAACATGATTGTTACGCAATATCCTAATGGTTTTTGGCATAAAATAAAAATCTATAATTTTGACTCATACAATGTATTTTTGGCTATTGCTACAAATATACCTGTGCTACTTAAGACTTAAGGTTTTGTAGTCCAGGGTCACAAATGTTGATGACTACAAACCTTTAAACTACTAGTGGCAGTAATAAACTAGAAACTAAAAAGCCAAAACCATTATCTGATCTGATTTTCTATTATGTTTCTGTTACAGCACAATTCTTTCACTATATACAACAACTCCATATTGAATACAAACACACAGTATTTCTCTAAAGGTTGACGCTTCATGCCTTTACTCTCACATAAACATGAACAAACTGAAAACATATCAAACTGCACATTTGTCCTTGACTGCATTACGGCTCTTTGTTATTAAAGGCACAACATGTTGTGCTTTGTTTGTTAGCTCCCAACAGAGAATTCAAATTCGAAGTTCATTACTAAAAATAAACAATATTCCCAACAGAACCTCTGCAACATCCAAGACTGCTTAAACAAGCTTCAGGCTAATTATAGATAATGAGACATGGAATCTGTCCACTTCGCAAAAAAATCCTCTTCTTTATTCATTTTCCCCCTTCACATTTAAGCCGTGTGAATGGATCAGTATATGGAGCATAAACTAAAGAAGAGAATCTTCCCATTATGAGAAGACTCATTCCTAAGCACATCCTAACAAAGTGGGAAAAAAACCTAGGAATAAGGACTGAGCTTGCACATAAATGCACACATACATGCATATTTGTGACCCTGGACCATAGAACCAGTCATAAGTATATTTGGGTATATTTGTTGCAATAGCCAAAAATACATTGTATGGGTCAAAATTATCATTTTTTAATGCTAAAAATCATTAGAATATTACGTAAAGATCATGTTCCAACTTCCATTAAGATATTTTGTAAATTTCCTACTGTAAATATATCAAAACGTAATTTTGGATTAGTAATTCGCAATGCTAAGATCTTCATTTTGACAACTGTAAAGGCGATTTTATCAATATTTACATTTTTTGGCACCCTTAGATTCCAGATCTTCAAATGGTTGTATCTCTATATTGTCCTATCCTAACAAACCATAGATCAATTTACCTTTCAGATGTTTTTTAAATCTCAATCTCAAAAAAATGACCCTAATGACTGGTTTTGTGGTCTCGGGTCACAAATGTGCAAAAAACAGAGCATATGCATAACTAAAACAGGCTACAGTGGCAACAAACATGGCAATTTCATCTCTTTTCCTTCCTGTCCATTGAAGTAGACAACAGTACATATGATCTTTTCGAATTTCACTGAAAGAGTTTACTTACCTGGCATGTGATATTGCTGCCACCCATTCATCGCAGTCCTTAACATCTTCTGTACGAAGCTCCAGAGCCTTCTGATTCTCATGGTTGAAGCTGACTGTGAAATAATACTGTAACACACAAAGAACAAGAACGCATGTTGACTACAATACTTTACAAAGAATATCATTTGCTATAGTAGTGTATGACATATAAGAGTTGATCTTAATCACCAATCACCAAAAAATCTAACTTTTTCTGTGTTTAAGTGCTATAATTAGGTCCCCAGTGCATCTACCAAACAAAAAATGTGACAAGAGACAACCCAGTAACTTTGGTAGGTTTTTCTCTGCAAGCGTGTGAAAAAACGAGACGTATGATTTCGCTCCGCTAGTAACATAGGACGAGGATCTTATTATAATATTACCGCCCCTAAATCTGCATGTTTCCACCCACAGCGCCGCCATTTTTGTTTTCTCAAGTGACAACGGTGTACCAATTCTAACGCCATCACCTTCACAAACATAACCACCTGTGTTTTTATAACTTATGTGTGTTTTTAATATAAACTTGTGTGTATTTGACAGTTTAAGCGCAATAAGATATGAAAGTATGGAAGCCCGTTTCCGCCAATGAATAAAAAATATAAAAGGTAATTGCGACTTTTTATCTCACAATTCTGACATTTTTTTTTCTCACAATTGCGAGTTCACATCTCACAATTCTGACTTTTTTTTTTTTCAAAATTGCGTCATAAAAAATTGCATAATTTTTCTCAGAACTGTGAGATATAAACGTACGATTGAAAAAGTCAAAATTGCTAGATATTAAGTCAAAATTGCGGGACAAAAACTCACAGTTGCGAGAAATAAAGTCAGAATTGCAAAATATAACTTTTTTTCTTGTAATTGCACCTTTGTATCTCGCAATTCTGACTTTCTTTCTCGCAATTGCAAGTTTGTATCTCACAAATTCTGACTTTTCCCTCAGAATTGTGAGATATATCACACAATTCTGACTTAATTTCTCATAATTGCGATTTTATATCATGCAATTCTGACTTTCTCGCAATTGCAAGTTTGTATCTCACAAATTCTGACTTTTCCCTCAGAATTGTGAGATATATCACACAATTCTGACTTAATTTCTCATAATTGTGAGTTTATATCATGCAATTCTGACTTTCTCGCAATTGCAAGTTTGTATCTCACAAATTCTGACTTTTTCCCTCAGAATTGTGAGATATAATCACACAATTCTGACATAATTTCTCATAATTGTGAGTTTATATCATGCAATTCTGACTTTCTTTCTCGCAATTGCAAGTTTGTATCTCACAAATTCTGACTTTTCCCTCAGAATTGTGAGATATATCACAGAATTCTGACTTAATTTCTCATAATTGCGAGTTTATATCATGCAATTCTGACTTTCTCGCAATTGCAAGTTTGTATCTCACAAATTCTGACTTTTTCCCTCAGAATTGTGAGATATAATAACACAATTCTGACATAATTTCTCATAATTGTGAGTTTATATCATGCAATTCTGACTTTCTCGCAATTGCAAGTTTGTATCTCGCAATTCTGACTTTTTCCCTCAGAATTGTGAGATATAATCACACAATTCTGACATAATTTCTCATAATTGTGAGTTTATATCATGCAATTCTGACTTTCTCGCAATTGCAAGTTTGTATCTCGCAATTCTGACTTTTTCCCTCAGAATTGTGAGATATAATCACACAATTCTGACATAATTTCTCATAATTGTGAGTTTATATCATGCAATTCTGACTTTCTCGCAATTGCAAGTTTGTATCTCGCAATTCTGACTTTTCCCTCAGAATTGTGAGATAAATCACACAATTCTGACATAATTTCTCATAATTGTGAGTTTATATCATGCAATTCTGACTTTCTCGCAATTGCAAGTTTGTATCTCACAAATTCTGACTTTTCCCTCAGAATTGTGAGATATATCACACAATTCTGACTTAATTTCTCATAATTGCGAGTTTATATCATGCAATTCTGACTTTCTTTCTCGCAATTGCAAGTTTGTATCTCACAAATTCTGACTTTTCCCTCAGAATTGTGAGATATATCACAGAATTCTGACATAATTTCTCATAATTGTGAGTTTATATCATGCAATTCTGACTTTCTCGCAATTGCAAGTTTGTATCTCGCAATTCTGACTTTTCCCTCAGAATTGTGAGATATATCACAGAATTCTGACTTAATTTCTCATAATTGCGAGTTTATATCATGCAATTCTGACTTTCTCGCAATTGCAAGTTTGTATCTCACAAATTCTGACTTTTTCCCTCAGAATTGTGAGATATAATCACACAATTCTGACATAATTTCTCATAATTGTGAGTTTATATCATGCAATTCTGACTTTCTCGCAATTGCAAGTTTGTATCTCACAAATTCTGACTTTTCCCTCAGAATTGTGAGATATATCACAGAATTCTGACTTAATTTCTCATAATTGCGAGTTTATATCATGCAATTCTGACTTTCTCGCAATTGCAAGTTTGTATCTCACAAATTCTGACTTTTTCCCTCAGAATTGTGAGATATAATCACACAATTCTGACATAATTTCTCATAATTGTGAGTTTATATCATGCAATTCTGACTTTCTCGCAATTGCAAGTTTGTATCTCGCAATTCTGACTTTTCCCTCAGAATTGTGAGATAAATCACACAATTCTGACATAATTTCTCATAATTGTGAGTTTATATCATGCAATTCTGACTTTCTCGCAATTGCAAGTTTGTATCTCACAAATTCTGACTTTTCCCTCAGAATTGTGAGATATATCACAGAATTCTGACATAATTTCTCATAATTGTGAGTTTATATCATGCAATTCTGACTTTCTCGCAATTGCAAGTTTGTATCTCGCAATTCTGACTTTTCCCTCAGAATTGTGAGATATATCACAGAATTCTGACTTAATTTCTCATAATTGCGAGTTTATATCATGCAATTCTGACTTTCTCGCAATTGCAAGTTTGTATCTCACAAATTCTGACTTTTTCCCTCAGAATTGTGAGATATAATCACACAATTCTGACATAATTTCTCATAATTGTGAGTTTATATCATGCAATTCTGACTTTCTCGCAATTGCAAGTTTGTATCTCGCAATTCTGACTTTTCCCTCAGAATTGTGAGATAAATCACACAATTCTGACATAATTTCTCATAATTGTGAGTTTATATCATGCAATTCTGACTTTCTCGCAATTGCAAGTTTGTATCTCACAAATTCTGACTTTTCCCTCAGAATTGTGAGATATATTACACAATTCTGACTTAATTTCTCATAATTGCGAGTTTATATCATGCAATTCTTACTTTATTTCTCAGAATTGCTAGACATAAGCTCGCAATTCTGAGAAATAAAGTCAGAATTGACAGAATTGTGTGATATATCTCACAATTCTGAGGAAAAAAAAGTCAGAATTGCGAGATAAGTCGAAATAACTTTTTTAATTTTTTTATTCAATGGCAGAAAGGGGCTTCCATATGAAAGAGAGTAGTACTTAGTTTAGTACTCACATATCGTGTGACAGCCACTTTCTGTGTGTTCACTTCGGATGTGTATGCTTAGAAAACCCTATATCAGAAGTTTAAACTAATGTGGCTTTAAAACACATGATTTTTGTGCGATAGACATGATAATCAAAACCAAACAGCCATGTTCTAGAAAAGGGGGCGGGGAGCAGCAGCTTATTTGCATTTAAAGAGCCATGGACGAGAACAGCATGTTTCTGCTTCTACTCAAAATAGGCTTTTTTAAAATTATATAATAAATTATCTGAGCTAAAACTTCACATACACATTCTGGGTACACCTGAGACTTATACTGCATATTCTAAAAATGGGCATAATAGGTGCCCTTTAAAATGTTATATATATGATAAAAGACCTCCTTTCTGAGTTTATATTGGGATAATGACAGCTAATTGTACATTATCCCCTAATAAAGTCCACTAGAAGGTCTCTCAAATATACTGAGAGGACCTGTGAATTTGAACTGCATTGAGCTTTGCCAGAAAGCTCACTTGTCCAAGAAACTGATGACAACTGGCACAGATGAATAAAAAAACATGTATAAATAACAAGTCTTTGTGCAGTGAACAGCATTTTTTGAAAGAGTTCTGAATGTGGAATTTCAATGAATCTTGCAGTAAAATCTCAGCAACCCAGTTGAATACAACATAAGATATGAACAAGAAAATCCATTGCACATGCTAATACGACACAATATTTCATGCATAACCTCACCAAGAATACTAGAAATAAGAAACTGCGTGTTTCCACCTCCCTGATCTTTCGGACTGATGACTGCGAGTGTCTGGAGAGTTCAGAGAACACAGAAAAGCATCTGCTGGGTCTGAGTGGATGTGCTGAGGGAAACTTCCCTGCGCCTGAGATAGCTCCAGTTCTCCAGAGGAATACCATAAAACATGTAAACTGGGAGCATGGCGCATTACATAACTGTATGCTACCTGTTACCTAGCAACTCCTCTGTGCACTAGTGGCTATGGCTCTGTATGTGCTACCCGTTTCTCTCCATTTCAGAAAGCCAGGCCTTAGCGCTGAATCCCCAACAACCTCCATTTCTGCTGCACCACGGACCTTCAAGACGCATCAGCGCTGCTAAATTACATCACAGTCATTCATCTCATGCAGTGGAGACCCACTGAAAGCAGGAACAAGAGAATGAGGTTGCAAACGCACAGATCCTTATATAATGTATTGGAAAAATAGTACATAAAAAAACTTATTCAATTAAAAGACTTGAATGGGCATCTCAAAGTGTTGTTCCTGTACATTTCAAAACTTCCGACCATACTATAATCAATTTTTAAGATTTCTGCTGATTTTTCCAAACAATCTATGCATAAATGTGAAAAATTCTACATTCTTTAAATGACTTGAAGTAACCATTTTAGTAAGCTATATAAACACAGCATATCAGATTTCAGAGATCATATAAAAGACTAAATGTATTTGTCAACATCATCTAGTTTTCTTCTACAGTGCCATAAACAACCAAACTTTACTGATCAACTTTACTACTGCTGCTGTCTGCCACAAAAAAGGCTTTATTTGGATAGTTTTAAACAGAATTTTACAAAAATGAGTCAAACATACTATAAAATGTTGTTGCTGGGGCACTTATAACAGTAGCTTATAACAGTAGCTTATAACATGTTTCCATCACCTTGTTTTTATGTGCATTTTGAAGTATTGCGTTGAAAATGATTAATGGAAACGCCTTAATTTTCAATAAAGCATTTAGATTCGCTAGAGGTGGTTTCTGTCTTAATGCGAATAATGGGAGATGGTAACACATTTACCAAATAATTTCTGACTTAGCAAACATTAAACCAACGTGACTAAATGGCTCTCAAGGAAGCCCGTTATCGCCACTAAATAAAACATAAAAAAGGTTATAGCTACTATTTATCTCACAATTCAGATTTTTTTCCCCCAGAATTAGGAGATACAAGTCAAAATTGCGATATAAACTCACAATTGTGATTTTTTTTTCGCAGAATTGTTGGATATAAACTCGCAATTCCGATTTTTCTCATATCTTGCCATTTTAAATTTTTTTTTCTCATAATTGTGAGATATAAACTTTCAATTTTGAGTTATAAAGTCCAGTTGTAAGGGGGAAAAAGACTGATATGTTCTCAGAATCTTCAGTTATAAAGTCAGAATTGAGAGGTTTAAACATAATTCTGAGAAAAAGTCACAATTGCAAGATATAAACTTGCAATTCTGCAAAAAAAAGTCAGAACTGTGAATTTGTATCACACAATTCTGAGAAAAAAAAGTCAGAATATGAGATGTAAACTTGCAATTGTGAGAAACAAAGTCAAAATTGAGAGATGTAAACTCGCAATTGTGAGAAGGCAAAATAAAAACATAATATTTTTTTTTAAAAAAGAGCCCACTCTCACAGTTCTCTAATTCATTCATGTGTAACATTCTACAGACCAATTTTGGTGTTTGCAAACAGCGTTTTTTTTATAGGCAGAGCCTAGCTGGTGGCAGAAAATGACAGTTTTGAAGTAGTAGTCTAAGCCACGGAACAAAAATATAAAAAAATTAAAATTGAGTTTATATTTCAAAATTCTGACTTAATTCTTGCAATTTCAAGATTATATCTTACAATTCTGATTAGAAAACTTCAGTCATTCTCTCTTTTCCCCTCGGCTTAAAATCATGAGTTTATATCCAACACTTCTGGCTTTTTCCTCTCAGAACTGACAAACTTGCTATTGTTGAGTTAAATCGAGTTATAAGATAAAATAGGTAAATGTTATGTAAAATGTTATAGGTTTACATAGTATTTCATGCTATAACTGTAGGGCTAATATAATATGTCCCTAATCATCTGCATATGTAAACGTTATGTATACCTATTGTTTAAATCAAATTTTTGCTTTAAGAGTAGAGTAATCATAGCAGGTTTCATCCATAGCCTGTCCATTTAATATTTTGTGTTTAACTTCAAATGGCGTCTTTGACAACAGTCATGATTTGCATTATGATTCTGACAACACATTTTTCGGTAACACTTTACAATAAGGTTCATTAGTTAAACATTAGTTAATGTATTAACTAACATGAACTAACCATGAGCAATACATTTGTTACTGTATTTACTAATCTTTATTAACATTAGTTAACGGAAATACAGTTGTTCATTGTTTGTTCATGTTAGTTCACACTGCAGTAACTAATGTTAACAAAATTTAAATAATGTATTAGTAAATGTTGAAATTAACATTAACAAAGATTAATAAATGCTGTATACGTGCAGTTCATTATTAGTTCATGTTAACTAATGTGGTTAACTAATGTTAACTAATGAACCTTATTGTAAAGTGTTACCCATTTTTCCTATTATTCCATGGATTATTTCTCCACTTGTTACCAGTGTTTATCTGCCACCACAATGCGTGCACAGCTGCAAATGACGTAACTATGACTTCTACACCAAATTGGTCTATAAAGCTTGACTGAGTGAGCAAGAGAAACTATAGTGGGCGGGGCTTAACAAACAGTCGATTGTTGTTGATCTCAGGTGCATTTAGAGATTGATCACATTGACATACCAGTTTCCTGCACCATGCAGTGAATAATTGGAATGAAGGCTAAAAGTCTGTGGTTGACATGAAATCATTATCAGATGTTCACATAGTGGAACCTTACGTTTTGACTGAAGGATTGTAGACTTTTTATCAAGCTCAGTACAGTTTACTTATTTAATCAACCAATAACTGAGTCTAATTCACAGATCTGAAACAAAAACAAATCTGCAAACCAACAAACCTTAAAAATTCCCATTTTCACAATCATTCAGATATGCTTTTTAGAAACACTGATGCATGGAAAAAACATGTGTTAAAACCTTTTACTTTTAAATAGCCCATAGACGTATATACATATTGTTGTAAGTACCCAGTTGAGGTCCAAAGTTATGCCCCTCTTTCTGAATTTGCAAAACGTTAATTATTTTACCAAAATAAGAGAGATCATCCAAAATGTATGTTCTTGTTTATTTAGTACTGACTAAGATATTTCACATAAAAGACGTTTACATATAGTCCAAGAGAAAATAGTAGTTTTATAATTTATAAAAATGGCCCCGTTCAAAAGTTTACACACACTTGATTCTTAATACTGTGTTGTTACCTGAATGATCCACAGCTGTGTTTTTTTGTTTAGTGATAGTTGTTCACGAATCCTGAACAGGAAGTGAAGTCCTGAACAGTTAAACCGCCCACTGTTCTTCAGAAAAATCCTTCAGGTCTCACAAATTCTTTGGTTTTCCAAAATTTTGTTTATTTGAACCAACAATGGCTGTATGATTATGAGATTCATTTTTTTACACAACTGAGGGACTCATATGCAACTACAAACTCTCAATGATGCTCCAAAAGGCAAAGCCATTAAGAGCCATGGGGTGAAAACTTTTGGAATTTGACAATCAGGGTAAATTTAACCTATTTTGTCTTCTGGGAATCATGTAAGTATCTTCTATAGTCTCTGAAGGGCAGTACTAAATGAAGCGAAATAAGAAAAATGTACACATTTCCAATCTGTTCAAAAGTTTTCACCCCTGGCTCTTAATGCATGGTTTTTCCTTCTGAAGCATTAGTGAGTGTTTGAACCTTCTGTAATAGTTGCATATGTGTTCCTCAGTTGTCCTCACTGTGAAAAGATGGATCTCAAATTCATACAGTCATTGTTGGAAAGGGTTCAAATACACAAAAATGCCAGAAAACCAAAGAATTTGTGGGACCTGAAGGATTTTTCTGAAGAACAGATGTGAAATATTTTTTTCAGGTCAATATTAATTAAACAATAACATGTATTTTGTGTTTTCTTTGATTTCTGTAAAATAATTAACATTTAGCTGATTCTGAAAGGGGGATGTAAACTTTTGACCTTAACTGTACTGTTTCTTTTACCTTTCCCTTTCCATAAACAAGGTCAAGACTCATTCAACTTACAGCTGAGTCATGTATATTCGCACACCCAACAGACTCAAACGTGCTCAGATAATGTTACAAAATCAGAAAACGTAACAAACAAAGGATATGACATTCAAAAATGATTGCTGTTATCTTTAAGCACAGTCTGTGTAAACAAAACAAAGGAACTAAATGACACATTATCAAAGTTGCTGAATAATGTATGAGTTCAGACAGGTCCTTTCACATTCTTTCATCAGACACCCATATATCTGGATTCTGCAACCTGTTACCTGTCACGTCAGCCTTTGCTAAACAAAGCAAACCACAGTTTTGGTAAAGGAAATGGCCTGTAAAGAAATATAAAAGTGTATCCCCTGTGACTGTTACGAGCCAAATCCATAATGCACAGCCTGCATGCTCTATTTTTTTGCATCGTTCTTCATGTTTGCACACCTCTGTAAAGGACAAATTTCATTATTATGTCAGTCTTGAGTGCTAATGCAAGTGCAATCTGCAGGAGACCAAAATAGCAAGCATCAGTAAGTCTACATGCACTCGCTCATTCTGTTGAGCTGCAAAAATGCAGCTGTTCCCAAAAGAGAGATGAGTGTTTTGCTATAAATGGGCCCTGACCCCTCAGAGGTACTGAACAGGACAAATTTAGCCCAAACAGCGTTAGCATTAATGAAGGAGGCGCAACGCACTGCTACATGCTCCGCAAAACACACACACACACACACACACACACACACACACACACACACACACACACACACACATCCCTCCAACCACTCTTTTTCTCATGCAAATAGGAGTTGCCATAGGAACCATGGGCTAAAATGCAGATATATTAAAGAAGGGCCAATAAATGAATGGTAGAGCAGAGTGATTGGTATGGAAATACAATGACAATGAAGAGAAAGGTAGCAGGATGGTTTTCAATAAAACACAAATTTGTGGTGAATACGCCAATACGCAGATTGCCCGAAAGCACCTTTGTGCCGAGTAAGTGCTTTTTTAGATTAGAGAATGAACACTGCAATCTAAAATAAAAAATCTAAATTTGATTAGAAATTAAAATGGATGCGGAGACCCGTCTTTGAATTATAATCTGTGCATCCCAGACTGAATTGGGCTGATTTATTTTCCTAAAAAAGAAAGTAAATATACACCTGCGCACCTGTGTACCACCAAACTCTAGATTAAATAGAGCGTCCCACTTTTTTGCTCCTGTTTCTGTGAGTTGGCACACCTGGAGAAAGAGAAGGACTGTATAATGCTAAATATGAATATGGAACAAACACTACATTAAGATCACAAGAGGTTACAAGAACCTCATTAGGTCTACAGACTTTAGGTGAAGGATCTGGAATAAACAGGAAAAGAAACATCTCGATGTAGGGATTTAAAGGGATAGTGTTACGTGACAGTGCTGGTTCGATGAGACGGGAGACCAACATAAACAAAATATCCTTTTAATCTTCAACTTCACAAATACAGGGAATATCCACACACGTCGTAAGCGAAATAAATGACCGACAAAAGACACAACTCAAAGACAGACTTATAAAGGCAAACTAATCAAGACACACAGGTGATACAGATAATGACTAAACAAGGACTAAACCAAATGATTACAAACAGACGGGGGAAGACAGAGGGAGAAACCAAATCAGAACAGTGCAAACACAAAGGCAAAATACAAGAAACATAAGGCTACATATGACATTACGTCCCCCTGATGGAAACACCGGGGAGGGGGGCCGGGCGCCCTGGAGGCCGTTACGGGGCAGGACCTTGCTGGGTTGGGAAGGCCTCCAGGGCGGAACAGGAAGCCATGGCGGATCAGGCGGCCACGGCCGGACAGGCAGTTCGAGGGGCCATGGCGGATCAGTCGGCCACGGCCGGACAGGCAGTTCGACGGGCCATGGCGGGTCAGGCGGCCACGGCCGGACAGGCAGTTCAAGTGGCCATGGCAGATCAGGCGGCCACTGCCGGACAGGCAGTTCAAGTGGCCATGGCCGGGTCAGGAGTTCATGGAGCCATGGCTGGGCAGCCCCCGTGGCCTTGGCCTCAGTCCTTGGCCAGGCCACGTGGACTAAGGGTATGTAGCCCCCCCCAAAATTTTCTTCGGGAAATTTAGAGGTTCATAGGGGGGAGGTTCTGGAAGGCTGGGTTGGACCAGCGGAGGCTCTGGAAGACTGGGTGTAACCAGCGAAGGCTCTGGACAGCTGGACTGGACCAGCTGAGGCTCTGGAAGACTGGACGGGATCAGCTGAGGCCCTGGACGGCAGGACGAGACCAGCTGAGACTCTGGACGGCGCTCTTGAGGAGCGGGCTCTGGACGGCTGGACGACCCCAGCGGAGATTCAGGAGGGCTGGGCGTCTCCAGCGGAGACACTGAAGGAGCTAGCTCTGGGCGAGCGGTCACTGGAGGGCGCTCTGGCGGCGCAGTCACTGGAGGGCGCTCTGGCGGCGCAGTCACTGGAGGGCGCTCTGGCGGCGCAGTCACTGGAGGGCGCTCTGGCGGCGCAGTCACTGGAGGGCGCTCTGGCGGCGCAGTCACTGGAGGGCGCTCTGGCGGCGCAGTCACTGGAGGGCGCTCTGGCGGCGCAGTCACTGGAGGGCGCTCTGGCGGCGCAGTCACTGGAGGGCGCTCTGGCGGCGCAGTCACTGGAGGGCGCTCTGGCGGCGCAGTCACTGGAGGGCGCTCTGGCGGCGCAGTCACTGGAGGGCGCTCTGGCGGCGCAGTCACTGGAGGGCGCTCTGGCGGCGCAGTCACTGGAGGGCGCTCTGGCGGCGCAGTCACTGGAGGGCGCTCTGGCGGCGCAGTCACTGGAAGGCTGGGTGGAATCAGTGGAAGTTCAGGAAGGCTGGACAGGACCAGCGGAGGATCAGGAAGGCTGGGCGAAACCAGCGGAAGTTCAGGAAGGCTGGACAGGACCAGTGGAGGTTCAGGAAGGCTGGACAGGATCAGCGGAGGATCAGGAAGGCTGGGAGGAACCAGCGGAGACTTGGGAGAGAGAATAGGCGCTGTAAACTCCTGAGGAATCGCCATGTCCATCAGATCCATTATATCCTCCTTGGCCGGGAACTCAGGAGCTGCGGTCATCTCGACCGGGAAATCAGGAACTGTGGCCATCTCGGCCAGGAAATCAGGAACTGCGGTCATCTTGACCGTGAAATCAGGAACTTCGGCCATCTCGGCCAGGAAATCAGGACCTGCGGTCATCTTGACCGGGAAATCAGGAAATGGGGCCATCTCGGCCGGGAAATCAGGAACTGTGGCCATCTCGGCCAGGAAATCAGGAATTACGGCCATCTCGGCTGGGAAATCAGGGATTGCGGCCATTTCGGCTGGGAAATCAGGAATTTGGGCCATCTCGGCCGGGAACTCAGGAGCACTGGCCATCCAGACTGAGGGATCAGGGATAGCGGTCTCCTCGACCGGGAGATCAGGAGCTGTGGCCAGCGGTGTTGGGCTGAGGAAGACTATGGAGCTCTGGAGGATCGCTGGGTGTTCAGGGTGAGGCAGGCGGTCAGAACTGTTGGATTGGTATGTAGAGGTTCTTGGCGTTGGGTGAGCTGGTGCGATGTGATGTGTTTCTGAGGGGGTTGGAAGTTGGATAGGACTGTCATTCTCCATTTGTTCTATCTCAAAATTGGAGCAGTTTAAATAGAGAATGACATTAACCAATTCGACAAACGGGACATCATAACCAGAGAGATCGCAACGGATAGTTTCTTCGTCCAACCCCAACAGAAACACAAATCCGAAAGAGGCGTCGGACCAGCTCACCTGATGGTAAAGCTCAATGAAATCCTCTACATACCTCTCCAACTCCCGGCCGCTCTGCCTCAAGCTCCACAGCCGTTCCTCAGCACTACGGTTACGGTCGGTCATTCTGTTACGTGACAGTGCTGGTTCGATGAGACGGGAGACCAACATAAACAAAATATCCTTTTAATCTTCAACTTCACAAATACAGGGAATATCCACACACGTCGTAAGTGCAATAAATGACCGACAAAAGACACAACTCAAAGACAGACTTATAAAGGCAAACTAATCAAGACACACAGGTGATACAGATAATGACTAAACAAGGACTAAACCAAATGATTACAAACAGACGGGGGAAGACAGAGGGAGAAAGCAAATCAGAACAGTGCAAATACAAAGGCAAAATACAAGAAACATAAGGCTACATATGACAGATAGTTCACTCAAAAATTAAACTTCTGTTATTAAGTACTCACCCTCATATTGTTTTAAACTTTTAAGACCTTTGTTCATCTTCGGAACACAAATTAAGACATTTGTGATGAAAAAAACGACAGCTTTTTGACCCTGCAACTACCACGTTCAAGATCCAGAAAGGTAGTAAGTATTTTGGTAATCGAGTAATCTGACGATTATTCTGACGATTAATCGAGTAATCAGATCATTTTGATTTTTTTTTTTGTAGTAATAAAAATAGACCTAAGTGAACAATTGTCAGAGTGTCACCTACACGTACCACGCCCTCTGAAGCACCACCCACTCGTTCCAACTCACCTGATTATTGACTGTGCACACCTGACCTCACTTCCCTCTGCTCTATATATACCCGGAACTTCCAGACACTCATTGTCTGGTCTACAGATCGCACCCCATGATTGCCCTGCTCCCCTGGACTACTTTGGACTCTGGTTCCCTCTATGTTTCCCGCGGAGTCTCTGTCTATACCCAGGACTGTTCAGATAAGAATCATTACCGTCACATTCATCTCTGCCAATGTTTACAACTTACCTGCTGTGTTAATAAACTTACCTTCATCATTTTATACTTACCTCCGTCTCTGCCTACATCCTTGTGTGTGACAACAATAGCTTTTAAAATTACTTAAAATACATATACACTGAGGGAAAAAAAATGTAATCCCCTGCTGATTTTGTATGTTTGCCCACTGACAAAAAATTTATAAGTCAATAATTTAATGGTAGGTTTATTTTATCAGTAAGAGACAGAATAACAACCAAAAAAAATCCAGAAAACGCATTTAAGAAAGTTATAAATTGATTTGCATTTCAATCAGTGAAATAATTATTTGATTGTCTATCAATCAGCAAGATTTCTGACTCCCATGTGTCTTTTATACAGGTAAAAAACTGAGATTAGGAGCATTCTCTTAAAGGGAGTGCTCCTAATCTCAGTTTGTTACCTGTATAAAAGACACCTGTCCACAGAAGCAATCAATCAATCAAATTCCAAACTCTCCATGGCCAAGACCAAAGAGCTGTCCAAGGATGTCAGGGACAAGATTGTAGACCTACACTAGGCTGGAATGGGCTACAAGACCATCGCCAAACAGCTTGGTAAGAAGGTGACAACAGTTGGTGCGATTATTCGCAAATGGAAGAAACACAAAATAACTGTCAATCTCCCTCACTCTGGAGCTCCATGAAAGATCTCACCTTGTGCAGTTTCAATGATGATGAGAACGGTGAGGAATCAGCCCAGAACTACATGGGAGGATCTTGTCAATGATCTCAAGGCATCTGGGACCATAGTCACCAAGAAAACAATTGGTAACACACTACGCCATGAAAGACTGAAATCGAGTTGCCATGATTTGGAGAGGATCTGCAAAGAGGGGTGGGACAAAATCTCTCCTGAGATGTGTGCAAACCTGGTGGTCAACTAAAAGAAATGTCTGACCTCTGTGATTGCCACCAAGTACTAAGTCATGTTTCGCAAAGGGGTCAAATAATTATTTCACTGATTAAAATGCAAATCAATTTATAACTTTTTAAATGCATTTTTCTGGATCTGTTTTAGTTGTTATTCTGTCTCTCACTGTTAAAATAAACCTACCACTAAAATTACAGACTGATCATTTCTTAGTCGGTGGGCAAACATACAAAATCATCAGGGGATCAAATAATTTTTTCTCCTCACTGTATAATAGCAATGAGGCAATAATACTTATAGATCAAATAAAGTATCAAAAGTAAGTAATCATATGGTTTTATTGAACTAAAATGTTGAAATACATAATGCATTATAAACAACAGAGCTAAAGTACATTACGCATGATAACAAATGCTGTCAGAGGGCAACTGATTTTACACTTTACTGTGTGATCTAATCTTTGTTTAATATTGACTAAACTACATTTAATTCAAATGTTCACTTAATCTTTAATATTTTGCCATTTCTTTATGATAGAAAAGCTACAGCCACTGTAAATTCTTTAATATGTGGACATCAAAACGTGTAAATTCAGAAGGTTTAAACTTTTATTTTGAAATCGTGATGAACAGTTAGCATATTGAGAACAATATTAGTGTTTGCGTAGGTTTATAAATGATTTATCTTACAAATTTGATGAAATAATGCATGTTGCATTACAAGATGAATGTTATAATAAACCCAAACTCACAACAACATTCAAAGATGGAGTTTTGTAATTCGAATACTCAAATAGATTTGAGGAATTGTTGCAGCCCTATAAGGACATTGTTAAAATATTAATAGTAATATTATTAAGCCACAAAGAACACTTTTTTGCGCAAAGAACACACAAAAAAAACTACTTTATTCAACAATTTCTTCTCTTCTGTGTCAATCTTTGACTTTCACAAGAGTACGAAGTACCAAGACAAAAACTATTCTTGTAGCTTCATAACATTAAGGTTGAACCACTGATGTCATATGGACTGTTTTGACGATGTACTTAGGACCTTTCTGGGCCTTGAATGTGATAGTTTGCTTTACTGTCTATGGTCAGAAAGCTGTCAGATTTCATCAAATATATGAGGGTTTTATTTACTCACAAGAGGGTGAGTAAATAATGACTGAAATTTTATTTTTGGGTGAACTATCCCTTTAAGACCCTGACATTTTAAAAATTAAGCAGTTGAAATTAAATTACTGAAGTCAAATAAGAAAAAAGAAGCGTGCTTACTCGAGACACATAAATTGTGAGCAATAGTAATGCATCATTATTATGTAACTTGCTATCTGTTTCAAAAAATATGTAAATACGTCTATGTACACCAATAAAAGACCAATAAAAGCATCTACACTGATTGCTCTGCTTAAAGCAAGTACTGCCAGTAAAGCAGACATCAAACATTATTTCCTTTTCGGTGAAAACCCAAAGCTTGCCAGTGTAAAATTATTTATGCAAATGAGTTACACTGAATGAGGTTATTCATATAAAGAGTGAAGCGTGCATGACTCTATCAAACACTGGGTTGTTGATCGTGAGGTAACGTCGCTCGAACTACGCTCTGTTCTTTAGAGGATGACAGACATGCACAGCATCCAACTCCATGCCGCATCCTGCTTTGTCAGCACAGGGACAGCTGTTCACAGGAAGGTCCTAGACTCACGTTGAATTGCAGTCCTTACACACAGAGATAAGCACTGCAGGCTGAAGACACAGCCAGGCAGGTTTAACTAAGGTAAAACATCTTCAGCCACGTCAGTTTCCATCTTTGGCTAGTAGTCAAAAGTCGTGCTTGTAAAACAAACAAAAAAACAACAACTGATGGAGCTTTTCAAAGATTTGTTTCAGGATCAACTGATAAACTATCCTAAATTAAAGGTACGCTAGTTTAGATTTTGCTGGATTTCATACTGACACCTACAGGTTCACACTGTTTATTTGCGCCTGTGTGTTAATATTTATTATTTACTTCATGCACGCATCTATAAAGTCCACATTCTTGGACTCCATCCCAACAAATTTTGTGCATTGTTGGGGGTTCATGCTGGTGCGCAGTATGTCGCGAGCTCTCTCCTTGTATAATGCAGTGCGGCTGTCTTAGACGGAGACATTTGGTGGTGTGCTGGCCATGGCCACCACTTGACGTCCTGCCGTTTGTCCTCGCTCTGTCGAGCTGCGGGTCATCACTTCAACATGGACCGCTTGAGTGGACATTTTATTTTTCCACTCGTACTGATTTTGTTTTGGGGCTGTCTGGTGGATCACGCATGCGGATCACCATGATGATTTCATGTTTATAGTTTGTAGACACTGGAAAAGTGTTTTATTATTAGTGCTGTTATTGTTGTTATTAGTAACCAGTTCATTTTCTTAAATGGGGAGCTGATTTAACAATAACTTATAAACATTTAAAGACATATCTGCTGTGAGATACAAGGCTGTTAATTGTTTTTGTTGATGCAGCTCACATTATTCCCACAGATTTTTTTTTTTTTTAAATAATCGTGTTGAGCACAGGAATTCTTGAATTCTTGGTGAAAAACTACATTACCCATAATTCTGAAAGAAAACCCACCAATCAGAAAATTACAACAAACAGGACATGATCGAGTGGTGTCAAATTATTTAATATTTGTATATGTGACCCTGGTCCACAAAACCAGTCTTAAGTAGCATTTGTAGCAATAGCCCAAAATACATTGCATGGGTCAAATTTGATCTTTTATGCCAAAAAATCATTAAGATATTAAGTAAAGTTTGTGTTCCATGAAGATATTTCGTAAGTTTCCTACTGTAAATATATCAAAACCTAATTTTTGATTAGTAATATGCATTGCCAAGAACTTAATTTAAACAACTTTAAAGGTGATATTCTCAATATTTAATTTTTTTTGCACCCACAGATTCCAGATTTTCAAAATAGTTGTATCTTGGCCAAATATTCTCTTATCATAACAAACCACACATCAATGGAAAGCTTAATTATTACATTATTTACCCTTATGACTGGTTTTGTGGTTCAGGGTCACATATATGTGCATATTTTGCAATAAACATAATTACACTGTCTCTATATAATCAACATTTTAAATCAGTCCATTTTTTGCTTCGGATCAAATGTTTGTACAGTTGTGATAAATCTCGTAGCTGGCTGGTATGGTTTGTGTCCTATGAAAAACTATGAAAAATAGTTACTTCCGTAACTGAGACCCCTGAAAAAGTGGGCAGACATGGTAGGTCATGTGATCTCAACATGGTGGCCTCCATTAGAAGACCACTCAATCCATGTAGAATAGAGCAGCTTTCCTCAGGCAAGTGATAACATTTTAATCACACTTGTCCATTATCCATTTCTAATCTCTAAACAAGTTGGAGTGTGCCTTTAATTTACATCTACACGTTTTTATAGAAGCATAAAGCTATTTTGTGGTAAGATGATAAGTATTATAAGTTATAATACGATGTTTCAGTGATAAAACATACTACAAAATACTTGATGCTATGCCATCTTTGAAGGAGTCACAAGGTTCAGCCTAATCAGCAGCTGTCAGCTGGATCACAATAACACGAAGAAAGAACACTAAATGCTGCACAACACCTTTTCAGACGGCCAAACGGCGTCTTGTGAACATAAAGTTCAGTTTTGGGAACGATTTGTTATTAAACACGTTGTGAAGACGCAGTTGCCAAGGTAGGATGCTATTAATATCAGCGCGGGAATTAAATCAATACGTCAAACAGACTGCGATTCTACGCCAGTTTTCCGCATGATGGCGACTCTGAGGTTTATAAAGTGCTTCTCTAGCGTCATTTTCTCTCTTGTGTGAAGCAGAGAGCGGAACAGTCGAAACTTAAAACGTCTCTGAGGAGAAACGCTGATAAATAACATCCTATTTCCTGGAAAGCCGAACGGATATCAAACGGTGAAAGACACTAAACTTAAATCGTTAAACTGTTGACTGCCATTAGCGGTATACCTACGGACAAACACGTTTTCTGCATAAAGTACTAATAATTCTGTCATTCCCTCTCCTTAATGTTGTTATACATTCTGTGACACACAAATGAGATGCTATGCATAATGTTACGGACTCACAGTATCAGTCACCATTCGCTTTCATTGTATCTTGTTCAATACAATGAAAGTGAATGGTGACTGAAGCTTTCTTTCCGAGTTCCACAGACGAAAGTAAGTCATACAGGGTTGAAACTACATGAGGGTGAGCACATACGTTTTGACAAAGAACATAAACATATAGCTAATATTTGTAATTCATTTACCCTATAATTTATGTAACCACAAGGAATCTGTCAGTACGCATATTATGTAACATATACGATGGCTTCGTTCAGTAATGTTATCTTGCAGAAAAGATGCTCATTTCCAAGAAATAATTCAACAACTATTGAACAAATACCCGAGATATCAGTTGCAAAAATCTCCGAGGACTGAGCAAAGCAGCAGATGCTGCCTGGTGGTAAAATTGTTGGTTGTCTCGGGCGCATGCTCATCATCTTTACGCATAAAACAAACCCCCAGTCGCTGCTGGCTGAAAACACAATGAGCATTTCAGTTGCCTTACCCCAAAAGTAACTCTATTCTAACGCTCTACACACAGAAGTATGAAGCAAAGTTGTCATTCCGTTTGTTTCGTACCTGTTTTTCTAAGCACTCCTTGGCTGACAGTGAAGGTTTGGGTGAGGGCGACCTGTCACACACACATCCCTCCAACAGGTATAATCCCGAGGGTCGCGAACTGGACTCGCTCTCAAAATAAAAAAGCATATTTTGCAAGAGAGCAAACCACTTGGTGTGCCATTTTGTGTTGTCGGAGCTCTTTTTGCTTAAGCAGCCTCGCCTCGTGCCATCTTTCTTTGCCAAAAGACCCAGGTAGGTGACATGACCATCATTAAGTCGAATTCCCTTCTGCATTTTTGTGAAGAAGATGCTGGTTTTGGGGGGGTAACGGCTTGTTTTGGTCCTTACATCTTCTTAGCGCGATATCCCCGAGCAGACGGGCACTTTCTGGATTAGAAACGAAGCCTGGCACGTTCTGCCCATCCACTGCAATCACCGCCTTGGCATGAAGTAGGGAAGAAGCGCAGAGAAAAACGAAGAATGCCAAAGTCTACCATCGTAGTGTTGTCGAACGCGCTCGGGCTTGGGAAAAAGGTACAAAAATGCCACCCGTTGCCTCTTCTGTGGCGCAGTGAGCGCAGAGAATTAGGCTACAGTGTATGCGAGTGATGGTTTGTCGCGTTCTCACGTGAAATTCTCTCTAAACCAGTGCGCGCGCTCACTGCTGAATGAGGCAGTGGCGTCACGTGATCCGCTTTCAGAACCTCGGACAGAGAAACAAACGTACTTTTACAGTCACTTGAGTTGGTGTTAGATCTGTTGCACAGATCCAGATCGCTTCATGCGAGGAAAAACCCTCTTGAACCCGTATTGCATTTAATTTTACCAGTTATAGGCTACTACGTGCCATGTTTGCACTAAACGTAACACATAATCTGCATCTGAAGTGGCATATAACACAAACTGTGCGTTTCAATGCTGCATTGAAGCAGTATAATTTAGCGTTGTTACAATTGCAGAAATTTTAATGGTAGAAGTAATGTTTCAAAAAGTAATGTTAGGAGAGCTGTGCTAAACTATACTAATATAGTCACTGTTGTGGGTTTTATTAGGCACTGCAGAAAGACTTTTTAGCCATAATATATTCCTTAGTGCTGTCAAATGATTAATCGCAATTGAAAATAAAAGTTTTTGTTTACAAAATATGTGTGCGCACTGTGTATATTTATTATAGCATATGTACAGTGACACACTTTTCATATCTGGCTCTGTATGCCACTAGAATAGATTTAAAATGATACAATCAATATGCCATTAAAGTGAAGACTTTAACAACCATTTTTATACATGGACCCCCCATTATGTTGAGAATCCTTTGCAGGCAATGACTGCCTTAAGTCTAGAACTCATGGACATCACCATAGACTGGACTTCCTCCTTTGTGATGCTTTGCCAGGCTTTTACTGCAGCTGACTTCAGTTGTTGTTTCTTTGTGAGTTTTTCTGCTTTTAGTCTTCAGCAAGTGAAATGGGTCCTTAATCCTTCCAAATACAAATTGCACACTTAGGATCAACTCCAAATCTTATACCTGCCTAACTGATGTAGAAAAAAATGAAGGAATAGCCCACAACTATCCATGAAACAGCTGAGTCAACTGTCCAATCACTTATGGTCCCTTGAAAAAGGGGGGAGGTACATATTAAAGAGCTGTAATTTCTTAACCTTTCCTCCAATTTTGATGAGACTGCCCTCAAATCAGCTCAGAGTGTGCACTTTAATTTATTATATAACTGTAACTTCAATATGTTTTGGTCAACAGCTAAAATAATAAAAAATTGTATCAGTGTCTAAATATATATGGACCTGACTGTATATAAAGAAACACACAAAATGTATCAAATGTATCAATTATGTGTCAAAATGTATCAGTATATTGTATGTGTGTGTATTTATATATAGATAATAAATATACACAGTATACACACACATATATTATGTACACAAAGACCTTTATTTTGGATGTGATTGATCGCGGTTAATCGTTTGACAAAACTTTGATTAAAACTAGTGCTATCAATCGATTAAAAAAATTAACTAGTAACATTTCTTCCTAAAATTAATCGAGATTGATTACTTCTAACATTAATGTTTTAATAACTGCGCATTCAATTTTCAAATTACTACAGAAACAACATATAAATACATATTTTTCATATTTGTTTAATAGCATTTCATTAACCACTGAAGGTAAGTATCATTTATACAAATACTGATGTCTCCAAGAAATTATTATATTTTTTTACTAATATTTAATAATTGACTAGAGCCATTCAAAATGTAACATTTATTATACTTTTAAAAATAAAAAAATCTAATTTAAGTGAACTTAAAACAATCTTTTCATAAACCTACTATAATACGTGGCATATTTACCTTTGCCCTTCCAACATTACATTTCAATTAAATATAGATGAATCCTCAAAGCTACAAAAGTTATTGATATCCTCTTTTCTCTTTTGTTGTTTGATTAAGACATCACAGCATCTTAGGTTATCTGGCTGCTATTACTTTAAGAGCTGCCACTGCTGAACATGTCGCGGATCTGACACACATGCTCATAGTTTCTTTCACTCCCTAATATGAAATGATACAGGCTGCAGCGTGCATCACCATATTTGTGCATGCAATTGCACAGTATTATGGCTAACAGGACAGTTAAATTAGTTTTTACTGACACATAACCTGACAACATCTTATCTAACCGCAGTTCACTGATGTTCTACTGAAGCTCCTCATCAACTGTACCTTTCCCGCACTCATTTGACTAGCACTGGTGCTTAGGCGAAGTGGAGTGCACATCTGAAAAGTCTCCTGCTTTATGTGATCGTAAAGAAGTTCTGCGTCTAAATAAACGCCATTCTTGTCAAGAAAAAGAGACAGAAGCAGCAGTTGTGAGTGAAATGGCCAACCCTAGCTCCGCCCCTGCGTTAACTGCTTTAAATATTTTTAATGAAAAATTAATCGCCTGCAATAACGTGCTAATTTTGACAGCACTGATTAAAACCTTGTTTAACCTAAGCAAAGGTGCCATCCTTCGGCTAAAATGGTTCCTTCAAATGCCAAAACTTTGCTACGCAACAAATAGCAAATTTGCGAACAGGTGTTTCACGCCATAACTGGTACTTCCATTAGATATGAATAGGTAAATGCCACTTTCGACGGCTCCAGATACTGTAGGTTGACTGTAAGATGCAACAACATTGTGCATTTTTATTTTAAAAAATAAGTATAATGTTCTTTTGCTGCTATTGAGGTGGGATACAGGTAAGGTTAGGAACAGGTTTGGTGGTATGGGTAGGTTTAAGGGTGGGTAAAGGTGTAAGGGATGAGTCAACAGTGTAACTATAAATGTATACAGAAATTAATTACAGATGTAATTACATGTAGGTATTTTTTAAAGAGGTACAATGTAAAAAGATGTCTGTACACAGTAAGTGCATTGTATAAAATGATTAATTTAAATACAAAAAAAAGTCTTGACCATTCACAGAAAACGGCTTACTTCCACGTTGAAAAATAAGGTGGATGCATATCTAAGGTCATAACTGCTACTACTGCTGTATAGTCCAATCAGAAGCAAGGACCGAAAACTAACTGTTTTATAATGTTTGAAACTATAAATATAGACACTTGAAATAAATGAAAATATAATATTATAAATTAAAAAAATCATCAATAATTTCTACATACTAAGTTTAAAGAGATACACTCTTAAAAATAAAGGTGCTGTTTCACAAAAGGTTCTTTGTGGCTAAGAAAGGTTCTTCAAATTATAAAAAGGTAAGAAAGATATGGTTCTTTAAAGAACCTTTGACTGAATGGTTCTTTGTGGAACCAAAAATGGTTCTTCTATGGCATCGCTGTGAAAACCCTTTTAAAGGACTCTTATTTTTAAGAGTGTAGTTCACCCAAAAATGAAAATTGTGTCATCTTTTACTCACCCATACTACAGAAGTCAATGGCTATTGTCATCTGTTTGGTTACTAACATTCTTTAAAATATCATCTTTTGATCTCAACAAAAGAAAGAAACTCATTCAGGCCTGAAAAAACATGAGGGTGAGTAAATGATTCTAAAATGAGTAAATGAATTTCTATTTCTTTTAAGCAATGCAACTGCCGAGAAAGGTATTAAAGGTCCCATATTGTCAAAATCGAAATTTCCTGGCTTTTTTCATGATAACTGAGGTCTAGGGGCTATGTAACTACCATATGAGTTTCAAAACAGTCAATCCACAGTAAACTGCACACAGCCTGCTTAAAGTAGCTGATCATTTTCACGAGCCACTGTGACTTCCGTAACGATGTGACGTCCAATCTACTCAGTCACCGCCTTCAGTCACCACCCCAGCACCAACCACTGTAACATCCTCCTTTTGTCAAACCCAGACAATATCGCATCCATTTCATTGCTAAGCAACAACAACACGAAAACAAGTCGAGAAAACCCTGTTCAGTCGATAGATGTCGAAACTACATCATTGCACAGGCTTCAGAACAACGTGAATATAAGAGACCAGAGGCACGTCCACTTCAGCCTCTTTCACACAGCGATTCCGGAAAATACACGGATAATGTGTCCCATGATTTGTTCCGGAGTTGTTTGATTTGGTTCATTCACAGTTGTTTTCCGGAATCTGTGCGTGCTTTACACACAACACAACCCATAAAGACATGTGACGTTTGGATGTGAGATGTAATGCGACGCGTACGATTCACTAAACTGAAACTAACCTGAACAAACTGTGCTTCAGCGCTGATAGTGAGGAGCTGGCTCTGCCTGATCGCCGCTTCATTCCACTTTGCACGTATTTTTTCATCGTGAAGAGTCGCATGATAACGTGCATCATCACTACAAAACTGCCTTTATGGTTCTGGCTTTTGTTCACACAGCGCTCCTTCCCGTAATTTTCCAGAATCAGCACGCATTGTGAAAGGGGCTTTACTGAAGCAACAGTTACGTAGCTTACTGCATTCGGTGTTTGAAAAAGAAAAAACATTAATGATCATTCTGAAATATCCTGTTGAGTATCAGCAGGCTAGGCTCTCTCTATGGCTCTGGGCTCGGCTAAAGCATACATGACCGTAGTCACCTGTGGTTGGCCTGGCTGTGCGTCACTCAGAAAACAACAGGCCAATCAGAAGAGAGGCTCATGAATATTAATTAGATGGGCCAAAATCGACCTGTTTTTGACAGAGCTCCTAAAAAAGGAGCTGTAAAAATATATTGAGATGGATTTTGGCACTTATACCGCAAATATATATTCTTAAGGACATCAACAACTAAAATAAACCTCCAGAAATGTGTACAATATGGGACCTTTAAGGACATCGTTAAATTAGTCCATGTGACATTAGTAGTTCAACCATAATGTTATGAAGCTACAAGGATACTTTTTGTGCGCAAAGAAAACAAAAATAGCAACTTTATTCTACAATTTCTTCTCTTCCGTGTCAGACTTCGACATGTTCACGAAAGTGACTATTGGCATGGACTATTTTAACTATGTCCTTACTACCTTTCTGGGCCTTGAACGTGTCAGAAAAGCTCTCGGATTTCATCGAAAATATCCTAATTTGTGTTCTGAAGATGAACAAAGGTCTTGGGGGTGAGTAATTAATGACAGAATTTTCATTTTTGGGTGAACTATCCCTTTAAGGCTGCACTGATGCTGCATTTTATGTACAAAGAAGCAACACAGCATCAGAGCTGCCTCCGATGCTATGGGTTGAGGTGGGTCAGAGCTGGATATCTATATATATAAAAAACGCATTTAACTTGCTTATACTGAAAAATGCCTTACAACTATCAAATAGCTCCTCTAATCAAGGGTCTGGTTTCAACAAAATCAATTGAAACTGCTTTCAAAAGCATTATTCCCATTGGCATTATCATTTAAGCTCACTAAACATGCTTATTACACGTTCAGAGGTATTATTGTTCCTTTAGGTAGCTCTAAATTATTTCATGGCTTGTTTGACCAATGCATTTATCTGTAATCAATTGTGTGAATGATCATTACTGGTCGATTGCCAGTAAATCATGCAGGGCTTTGCATTTGCTCAGTTAATCAAAGGAGTGTTTGCAATGAGCTGTACACTTCCTGCCACCCTGCAGGAAGGCTCGTTTTGCATCTCTCAGGGTTGTTGCACCCTATGACATTTGTCTTTGAAGACTATTTAAAATAATTATTTCTGTATTAAACAATTTAAAGGGCTTAAACCAGCACTTAGTGTCCAAACTCAAACCTCAAAATAGATGATGGTTGTAATCAGCCATTTGTGCTCAAATGTAGCAGCTCCTTGAACATCTCTGTCATTTCCTCTTCTTTATCTCCTGTAATTGTTGACACCATGCCTGTGATTCACCATAAGCAGAAAAAAAAATCCACCAAGGACATGTTCGTAATGCCTTCATTCAGCCCTTTCCTGTAGAGATATGACTCCTGACTTCCTTACATATTAAAGGTGATGTCAGCAATTTCAATGAATACCACACATTAAATGGCTTTTTCTGAATGAACACTGAAACAGGTGAGAATCACTTTTTGTACATTTTAAAGATTGGTGTTTTGGAAGGAATTTGAACCTGTAATTTTGAATCAGAATGTTAGAACTGGATCTTCCAGTGAACATTTTTTTTTAGCTTAAACCTGCTCCTTTCTTTAAATTTGCCTCAATCCAATCAACAATTGATGGATTTGAACCAAGTTTTTCGATAATTTATTTCAGTTGTCACTAGTGTGCTGCAGTGATAAAGTATTTTTGTAGGCCAACCTGGAAGTCCCCTTACCCTGTGGTTCCCTCAACCAAAACCCACAAAATTTTTGACACTATTTGTTTATAATGTTCAATCTTCACAACTGAACCCATTCTTAATGAATTTTGAAGCATAAATACAAAAGTAAATAGGTAAATGTAGGCTATGAACGAACTACATCACAGCTGCATGACATAAACTTCACCATTACTACGTTTCCAACAGCTTTTATTTAAAAAATGTGTACGCGTGTGTTAACCACAGACCTTATTTTAGGCACTGAACCAAAAACCTATTTAAAAAAAAAAAAAAAAAAGATTTTGGAACGATGGAACAGAAAGTGGTAAAATGCTGACTCGGCCTACAAAAATACGTAATCGCTGTAGCACTATAGACACTATAGGTGCTTCACAATGCCATAGAAGAATCTTTTTTGTCTAAATGGTTCCATAAAGAACCTTTAACATCTGAAGAACCTTTCTGTTTCACAAAAGGTTGTTTGTGGTGAAAGAAAGCTCCTCAGATTATAAAAAGATAAGAAAGAGACGGCTCTTTAAATAACCTTTGAGTGAATGGTTCTTTGTGGAACCAAAAAATGTTCTTCTATGGCATCGCTTTGAAGAACCTTTTAAAGCACCTTTATTTGTAAGAGTGTATATGAACAAAAATATCTGTCTTACTTGCATTACTATGTGACTTCAATGGTTTAGCCAAAAATGAAAATTCTGTAATTATTTACTTACCCTCACACTGTTATTCTCTGTCATACAAAACAATACATTTATGAAGCTCTTGATCACAGGCCTTGGTGCTTTTTTTTAGGTTACTGTTTGGAAAAGAACTGTGTAAAATTCTTCAGTTTCATCCATTGTAGGGCTGTCACGATTCCTCCATTTAATTCGACTGCAATTTTCCCATGTCGAGTAACCTGCAAAACACCGAAAGTGGTGCATTACACATACGAGAATCCATGAAACGCACTTACGTCACAGTTTGGTCAGTTACCCGTATGCATGGCCATATTAGAGATACTCGGATGTAAACAACGCATTGATTTGCACGGTAAATGTACTACTGAATACGTTTTTCTGTTAATTTATGCTGTCTAAACCATGGGAAAAACATGTGGAAGCTGCTAAATCATATAGAGAAGGACTTAGTAAGCAGGAAAGGGCACAATATATATAAAAAAACTAAAGTTAATAGGTGGTAAACATACATACAAGGAACAAAAGACGTTTGTGTTTGGCCAAACTAAAACAGGATTTCCAGGGCAAGAATCTTGACAACATTCATGTATAATTTCTGTTCAGGAAGGTGAAATATTAAGCTAATATCTTAATACTGCTCTCGTACATATCTTTACCACCTATTAACTTTAGTTTGTCAAAATATTGTGCCCTGTGAAGGACTGCTAAGTCCTTTTCTGTATGATTTAGTAGATTCCACATGTTTTTTTTCCATGGTTTAAGAAGCATAAATTAGCTGAAAAACATATTGAGTAGTACATTTACCGTGCAAATCAATGCGTTGTACAGTAATTCTTTAATACCTTATTTTTGTAGGCCAACCTGGAAGTTCCCTTACCCTGTGGTTGCCTCAACCAAAACCCACAAAATAACATCTATGACCTACAACTTATGATTTACGTTGTGAAATATCTTAGCCTAACATTTCACTTACCTGAACAGAAAGTATAAGAGCAAACACGAATGTTGTCAAGATTCTTGCCTTGGAAAACCTGGTTCAGTTTGGCCAAACCACAAACACCGTTTGTTCCTCAGAAAGTTTTTTGCACTCTTCTACTTGATTTGTTATAACGTTTGGCAGTCTATAGTACTACAAATGTTTTTCCCGGTCGGACCAATTAGTACAGCACAAAACATGACAATAATTGACCATTTTCAGCAGCAATAATAAGCAAAATATGCTAGTTAGGGTTCGCTTCAGTGGCATTGTTTACATTCAGCGCTGCCAATAATAGCCAATTGATGACGCGTTGTGAAAACACGCTGTTTTCCAAGGCTGAATGATATATAACACCCATTTAAAAATTATAATACATAATGCTGTTGTAAATTTACAAACGCTACGATTCAGTTAAATACATGCGCTTTAATTATTTACATGCGTGTACTTTACCTACGTCCGTGTCAGAGCGGCTCAATTCACAGTGAATGCTAACAAACTGAGGAACTGTTATCATTTACATGTCTGAAGAATCTCAAACTCCATCTCTGCATATTGCTGTAAGTTTGTGTATATTACAAAGCTAATCTGGGAACGCCACATATTATGTATTTCAACAGTTTTGTTTAATAAAACCATATGATTGCTTGCTTTTGATACTTTATTTGAACTGATTATTTTTGCCTCAATCATATTACATATGTGTTTTAGGTCATTTTAAAGGTTCGCTTAGGTCTATTTTTATTACCAAAAAATAAGACTAATCGACCAAATAGTCGATTACCAAAATAATCCTTAGTGACAGCCCTGATCCACTGTGTTTAACTAAAAGTCATAGATTTGGAAACACAGCCAGCCAGAATGATTTATTCTCCATTCTAAATATAGATCTAAAATATAGAGGTTCAGATTATCATGCAGAGTCATCTAGAGTTAATGGGGTAATTTAATTACAATCGTAAAGTTTCTTATTGTAATTAAACAGGAATTTTTTTGCCGCTTTCTGCTGAGAACTGAGTAGGGTGTTGGATGAAGAAAGTAAAGGTCAATGCACACTGGATCGAATTCAGGAGAATAGCCTACTATAAGGCGCTCTGACGGACCCTGGTCTAAGTCATCCTTACCATCCACCTCCACCAATGGCTCACTGAATTAAACAGCTCGTCGTTTTCATGGCAATCAATTGGGGATCCAATTATCTGGGCTCGTCAGGACCTGTGACGTGCCACCGTGTGATGCTACTCTTTGTCTCAGTGCTAATGTGGCTGAACAATAAAACATGTTCTAGCACACAGGCAATATGCTCCTTTAAGCACCCAATTTGTTTAAAAGGCACAGGCTTTAATCTGGTACTGTCAGTATGCTGGCTACTTCACGGATGAGATTCATTTATGACTTTATCCTTGTTGCTATCTGCTATCTGCTCTCCCTCAGAACTACACGCTCATAAATCCTTGTGGTTTGCCATGACAGCTATTTGAATGCATAAAGACTTGACCCTCAATAAGATATCTAATGTGGAGTTAACATTACTTACCTGGTTACAAATGAAATTAAAAGCTGATATTAGGACATTGTATGGTTTTAAATAGTTGTCACTGTCATTGCTGATTGCCATCTGCTCACGTCATCTTTTGAATACATTTGCATGGAAGCACATGCGAGGAAAGAGATAACACTGAGTACTGTCCATTTGCTTGGAACACGTACAGTACTTGTATGTGGATTGGAGGGTCCTTGAGTTTCGAAAGCTCTGCTCTTTTCATGCAGGCAGTTATGTGAACGTGTTTCATCAGGCTTTTCTCTTTTAGGTATCGATGAAGGGAGTAAAAGCAACAGTTTTGTCTGCAGCAATCTGAATCAGCATTCTCTGGCAGCAGCGGCAACTGCTGACAGTGTGGCTCAGAGACAGAAAAAAATTGCATTAAAACCCCTTGTCTCTTCTGCTCACCTCTTTTTCCCAACATTATTTCGGTGTCCCCACCACAGCAACTTTCGATGAGAAAAGGCATGTATGTGAGAGATGAAACAGCCAAATCTTCAGACGTGAGTAAAATTGAAATACGATATTACTAACTAAACATTTTGAATGGATAAAATATATCTTGTGTTTAATGTTAGGGAACAGTTTACCCAAAAATGAAAAGGTAATAAAAGTAAGAGGTAAGTGAGGTAAGTTTGTTTGTTCATTGGAACAGAATTGGCAAAATTTAGCATTACATTACATTAGCATTTCATTAGCTCACCAATTGATCCTCTGCAGTGAATGGGTGCAGTCTGAATGAGAGTCTAAACAGCTGATAAAGACATCACCTTTGTTTTTTCATTGGAACAGATTTGAAACAGAATTGGCTAAAATTAGCAGTACATCATTGGCTCACTAATGGATCCTCTGCAGTGAATGGGTGCCGTCAGAATGAGAGCCCAAACAGCTGATAAAAACATCACATTTGTTTTTTCAATGGAACAGATTTGAAACAGAATTAACTAAATTTAGCATTACATCTTTAGCTCACTAATGGATCCTTTGCAGTGAAAGGGTGCCGTCAGAATGAGAGTCCAAACAGCTGATAAAAACATGTTTTTTTTTTTTCATTGGAACAGATTTGAAACAGAATTGGCTAAATTTAGCATTACATCATTTGCTCACCAATGGATCATCTGAGATAAATGGGTGCCATCAGAATGAGAGTCCAAACAGCTGATAAAAACATCACATTTGTTTTTTCATTGGAACAGATTTGAAACAGAATTGGCTAAATTTAGCATTACATCATTAGCTCACCAATGGATCATCTGAGACAAAATGGGTGCCGTCAGAATGAGAGTCTAAACAGCTGATAAAAACATCACATTTGTTTTTTCAATGGAACAGATTTGAAACAGAATTAACTAAATTTAGCATTACATCTTTAGCTCACTAATGGATCCTTTGCAGTGAAAGGGTGCCGTCAGAATGAGAGTCCAAACAGCTGATAAAAACATGTTTTTTTTTTTTCATTGGAACAGATTTGAAACAGAATTGGCTAAATTTAGCATTACATCATTTGCTCACCAATGGATCATCTGAGATAAATGGGTGCCATCAGAATGAGAGTCCAAACAGCTGATAAAAACATCACATTTGTTTTTTCATTGGAACAGATTTGAAACAGAATTGGCTAAATTTAGCATTACATCATTAGCTCACCAATGGATCATCTGAGACAAAATGGGTGCCGTCAGAATTAGAGTCTAAACAGCTGATAAAACATCATGTTTGTTTTTTTCTCCATTGGAACAGATTTGAAGAAATTTAGCATTACATCATTAGCTCACCAATGGATCATCTGAGATAAATGGGTGCCATCAGAATGAGAGTCCAAACAGCTGATAAAAACATCACATTTGTTTTTTCATTGGAACAGATTTGAAACAGAATTGGCTAAATTTAGCATTACATCATTAGCTCACCAATGGATCATTTGAGACAAAATGGGTGCCGTCAGAATGAGAGTCTAAACAGCTGATAAAAACATCATGTTTGTTTTTTTCCCCATTGGAACAGATTTGAAGAAATTTAGCATTACATCATTAGCTCACTAATTGATCATCTGAGATAAATGGGTGCCGTCAGAATGGGAGTCTAAACAGCTAATAAAAACATCATGCTTGTTTTTTCATTGGAAAAGATTTGAAACAGAATTGGCTAAATTTTGCATTACATCATTAGCTCACCAATGGATCCTCTGCAGTGAATGGGTGCCGTCAGAATGAGAGTCCAAACAGCTGAAAAAAAAATCATGTTTGTTTTTTCATTGGAACAGATTTGAAACAGAATTGGCTAAATTTAGCATTACATTATTAGCTCACTAATGAATCCTCTGCAGTGAATGGGTGCCGTTAGAATGAGAGTCCAAACAGCTGATAAAAACATCATGTTTGTTTTTTCATTGGAACAGATTTGAAACAGAATTAGCTAAATTTAGCATTACATTAGCTCACTAATGAATCCTCTGCAGTTAATGGGTACCGTCAGAATGAGAGTCCAAACAGCTGATAAAAACATCACGTTTGTTTTTTCATTGGAACAGATTTGAAGAAATTTAGCATTATATCATTAACTCACCAATGGATCATCTGAGATAAATGGGTGCCATCAGAATGAAAGTCTTAACAGCTGATAAAAACATCACGTTTGTTTTTTAATTAGGACAGATTTGAAACAGAATTGGCTAAATTTAGCATTACATCATTAGCTCACTAATAGATCCTCTGCAGTGCATGGGTGCCGTCAGATTGAGAGTCCAAACAGCTGATAAAAACATCATGTTTGTTTTTTCATTGGAACAGATTTGAAACAGAATTAGCTAAATTTAGCATTACATTAGCTCACTAATGAATCCTCTGCAGTTAATGGGTACCGTCAGAATGAGAGTCTAAACAGCTGATAAAAACATCACATTTGTTTTTTCATTAGAACAAATTTAAAGAAATTTAGCATTACATCATTAGCTCACCAATGGATCATCTGAGATAAATGGGTGCCGTCAGAATGAGATCCCAAACAGCCGATAAAAACATCATGTTTGTTTTTTCATTGGAAGAGATTTGAAACAGAATTGGCTAAATTTAGCATTACAACATTAGCTCACTAATAGATCCTCTGCAGTGAATGGGTGCCGTCAGATTGAGAGTCCAAACAGCTGATAAAAACATCATGTTTGTTTTTTCATAGGAACAGATTTGTAAAAGAATTGGCAAAATTTAGCATTACAACATTAGCTCACTAATGCATCATCTGCAGTGAATGGGTGCCATCAGAATGATGTCCAAACAGCTGATAAAAACATCACAATAATCCACAAGACCCCAATCCATAAATTAACGTCTTCTGAAGTGAAAAGCTGCACATTTTGTAATAAGCATACAGAACATTAAGACTTTTTAACTTCAAACTGTTGCTTCTGGCTAAAAAAAAATCCTCTATCAATAATTCTGCTTTGTCCACTGAAAGAAATTGATCTTGTCTGAATAAATGAAGTTTGCTGAAAATTTGCTCCCTCTCAGGCCATACAAGAGGTAGGTGAGTTTGTTTATTCACTGGAACAGATTTGGAGAAATTTAGCATTACATCATTAGTGGATCATCTGCAGTGAATAGGTGCCGTCAGAATATATATATATATATATATATATATATATATATATATATATATATAAATATAATATAACTCCGATTGCATTCGTCTGAAAGAAGAAAGTCATATACATCTAGGATGGCTAGATGAACTATCCTTTTAATGCAAAATTTCTCAGAATCTATTTAGATAAATAACAAATTATCTATATCTTGGACGGCCTGAGGGTGAGTATATTTTTTTTACTGTTGTCAGAATGGTTTCCCAAACAATCTCCTTAACTGTCAATTTGCAATCCAACAGAGCCTGCAAGTTTCTGAAGCTGGTTATGTTTACAAAGTATATATACATTAAACCTTCACCTTAGTGTACTGAAAGAATCCTAATGATCATTAAAATGAAGATGGCTGAAGATATAGTGTCCCCTCCACCCTTTGCGCTGTGTTGGAGACTGGTCTACCCCTAATTACATGATCCACTAGGCCTCTAATTCACCGTGCTCCTCTTAGACGACATTTACTAATTACTCCCTCCTTTTTTTAGCAGCAGCTCCCTCGCTCTTATCAAGCCTTCCCTTGTTTTTCATTGTCTGCTCCCTGTGCATGCTCACAGCGGCTGAAGACGCTGCCATGGGCTCCACCTATCAGAGACGAAGGAGCATGTGGGCTGTTCCGTCAAAGCCGTTAGAAATACGTCACACTTGTACCTTAGCTGCTGATCAGTTTGTACTAGCGAAATTAAAATGTTTCTCAATTTGTTGCATGTTAAGGTTCATCCTACAGTGGCTTGATCTGAAGGGTTTTTTTATTTCTTTTTTAATCACAATTTGGTTCTTATGTTTTAGCAACACTAAGCAAATTTAAAATATAAAAAATAATGAAAAATAAATCAAATTCTTATTAACCTCTTAAAGGAGTAGTTCACTTTCAGAACAAAAATTTACAAATGTACTCACCCCCTTGTCATCCAAGATGTTCATGTCTTTCTTTCTTCATTTGTAAGGAAAAGGTGTTTTTTGAGGAAAACATTTCAGGATTTCTCTCCATATAATGGACTTCTATGGTGAACCCAAATTTGAACTTCTAAAATGCAGATTCAGAGGGTTCTAAACCATAACAGCCGAGAAAAGAAGGGTCTTATCTAGCAAAACGATGGGTTATTTTCAAAAAACAATTACAATTTATATACTTTTTAACCTCAAATGCTCATCTTGTCTAGCTTGGCAAGACGAGACACATTCAATGCCCAGAAAGGTAGTGTCAGTTGTGTTGCTATCTATGCAGGGTCAGAAAGCTCTTTGATTTAATCAAAAATATCTTAATTTTTGTTCTAAAGATTGCTCTTAGGGGTTTGGAACGTCATGAGGGTATGACGATGTTTTAGTCCCATGTTAAAAAATAAAAAAATCTAAAATTACGAGATTAAAGTAAAAATGTTTTGAGAACAAAGTCGAAATAACAACAATAAAGTAAAAATATTTCAAGAAGTCGAAAAGTTGAAATTTCGAGAATAAAATCAAAATGTTTTAAGAATAAAGTTGCTATGTTTCGAGAATAAAGTTGAAATTATGAGAATAAAGTCAAAATATTTTGAGAATAAAGTCAAAATTACGAGAAAAGTTTAAATGTTTCGAGAATAAAGTCAATCTCGTAATTGCTTTGAATTAATTTCGTAATTTTGTCTTTTTTCCCGAAATATTTTGACTTTATTCTCAGTACACTTCAACTTTATTCTCATAATTTTAACTTTATTTACAAAACATTTCAACTTTATTCTGATCATTTTGACATTATTCTTGAAATATTTAGACTTTCTTCTCGTAAATTTTATTTTATTCTTGAAATATTTAGACTTTATTCCCATATTTTTGATTTTATTTTTTAAATATATAGACTTTATTCTCGTAATTTTGACATTATTCTTGAAATATTTTGACTTTATACCCGTAATTTGGACTTTATTCTTGAAATATTTTGACTTTATTCCTGTAATTTTGACTTTATTCCTGTTATTTTGACTTTATTCTTGAAATATTTTGACTTCAGTCCTGTAATTTGGATTTTATTCTTGAAATATTTCAACTTTATTCTCGTAATTTTGACTTAAATATTTCTACTTTATTATGTATTTTTGACTTTATTCTTGAAATATTTGACCTTTATTCCCGTAATTTCGACTTTATTCTTGAAATACCTCAACTTTATTTTCAAAATATTTCTACTTTATTCTCTTAATTTTGACTTTATTCTTGAAATATTTTGACTTTATTCTCGAAATATTTCTACTTTATTCTTGTCATTTTGACTTGAAATATTTCGGCCTTATTCTCGTAATTGTAAATTTATTGTAAAAATATTTCGACTTTGTTCTTGAAATATTTGGACAAATCTCATAATTTCTACTTTTCTTAAAATATTTCTACTCTATTCTCGTAATTTCTATTTTATTCTTGAAATATTTTGACTTTATTCTTGTAATTTTGACTTTATTCTTGCAATATTTCGACTTTATTCTCATAATTTTGACTTTATTCTTGAAATATTTCGACTTTATTCTCATTATTGTGACTTTATTCTTGAAATATTTTGATTTTATTCTCATAATTTTGACTTTATTCTTGAAATATTATGACTTTAATCTCACAATAATTAGTGACAGAATTTACATTTTTGAGGAGAACTATCGCGTTAAGCCAGAAAATACTAATTCAACACAGTGTCTAGTTCACACATAACCCTAAATGGACAAACGCTGTTCAATTTATGAATGAAAGTGCCTTTTGATGACAGTCAGAGTGGCAAATCTTTGTTGCATGAATAAAACATAACCAATATTAGGCCTGTTTTGAATACAGAGATCAAACCATAGAATATGATGTACTGTCTGACAGTTAAAAGCCCCAGTCCCAAGGTGTTTACCCTTACTTGAAAGACGAGAACATGACTGTTTATTATCAAAGATGAACACTAGTTATATGACGCATGCAGATGTGGATAATTGTATTATGTGCTACAATAACTATGAGTGAAAGTCAACTATCTAAGCAGGGTTTGCGTGACGAAGACTGACACGGAAGAGAAAAAATCTTTGAATAAAGTCATTGTTTTTGTTTTCTTTGCGTACAAAAAGTACTCTTGTAGCTTCATAACAATACAGTTGAACCACTGATGTCACATGGACTATTTTAACAATGAGCTCATTACCTTTCTAGGCCTTGAATGTGTCAGTTGCATGTCAGTTGCTGTCTATGCAGGGTCAGAAAGCGCTTGGATTTCATCAAAAATATCTTAAAGGATAACTGTTGCCAAAATGCAACCTGGGCGGTTTTTTTTTTTACTGTAAACGAGACAAACTTATATATAAAAGCATAATTACGACAAACGAGCCGTTTTTGAGATTGACCGTGATTTCGTTTTGTGGTCAGTGGCTGGTGAATGGGAATACTAGGGGCATAACTTTGAGCGCATCAAAATCAATATTTTTACAACACGAAGAAGGCTCGACACACCATGACACTTTGCTCGAAGTATCGCATGGGTCTCTACACATGAACTCGAGCATTGAGAACATTGTTCGTGTACACACAGTTTACTAAAAAGAAAGGTTTTGAACAACCATCTTGCCAGTCAAGAGGTGTCGATCTCCAAATGCGAATGAATGGACTCCGTAGGACGAAATATTAGGCTTATATGAGGCTCTTTTTACAACTAGAAGTTTAATATTGTTTTTCACTTGTGACAAAACAACGAATTAGCCGTGCATTTATATGGAAATATGCTTTAGGAGCTATCCATCCTCACACTCGGAGATCGACACCTCTTGACTGGCAAGACGGCCGTGAGCGGAAACTCAAACAGTGAAAGTGAGTTGTTCAAAACCTTTCTTTTTAGTAAACTGTGTGTACACGAACAATGTTCTCAATGCTCGAGTTCATGTGTAGAGACCCAGGCGATACTTCGAGCAAAGTGTCATGGTGTGTCGAGCCTTCTTCGTGTTGTAAAAATATCGATTTTGATGCGCTCAAAGTTATGCCCCTAGTATTCCCATTCACCGGCCACTGACCACAAAACGAAATCACGGTCAATCTCAAAAATGGCTCGTTTGTCGTAATTATGCTTTTAGATATAAGTTTGTCTCGTTTACATAAAAAAAAACAGCCCAGGTTGCATTTTGGCAACAGTTAATTTGTGTTTTGAAAGATGAGCGAAGGCTTGTAACAACATGGGGGTGAGTGATTAATGATTGAATATTCATTTTTGGGTGAACTATCACTTTAAAATGCGTAAATACACACACTTACAATGCATTCTAGTTGTTGGAAATAAATTCTAGTAACTTAATATTTTTAAATCCTTACATTTTTGCCATTGTTGCATCAGCCAGCTTCAGAACTCCAGCTATGAGTGGGTTTATCGACTGAAAGAGGAGGCTTTTCAGGTTAATGAAAGTTTAACCTGAAAAGGAGATATTTAATCTGAATAGTGTCCTGTCATTAATGCTTGATAAAATGGTTTATGGGTTTTGCTATCAGCTTTAGTCGGTTAAAAATAGTAATACTGAAGAGGAAAATACACATTACTTATGAAATATGGCTTGAAATAGCTTGAACGAGACATTTGAACATACCAATGCTGTTACTAATGAAGCTCTTCCTATTCTGGCTGTGTTTATAGATTATTTGTGACGGGTGGTGAGTGACCAGCCTGCAGGAAGTATTCGACCTCATATTGTGAGAGAAGGTCTACTGAACGGGTTGAAGATGCTCTTGGATTCTTCCTTGGCATCTCTTTCTTCTGGCCTATGGCAGGACTTGCTGTTTCCTCTTAACAGAGGCTGATTTTCCTCAGTCAGGAGCCATTAGTTGGCCTGCCAGTCAAGGGGGTTTCAGAGGGGGGAGTTTGCGTGGACCCCAGAGAGGCTGGCTTGATGTTTCCCCTACACTTGCCTGTTATCATTGGGCATGGATAATAAAGGGGCTCTGCAGTAACCTCTGTATTTCCCCCCACACTGTCAACATCATTACCAGCTTTTCCAGGACAGTTTGACTGACGCAGCAGTCATGTCCAATAGACGACCAGTTCTGTGGCATGTCAGCTTGTGATATCAAGCTTTTGCGGCTTTTAAAGACAATGGCCAATATTACTTGAACAAAATATGATGATTTTTTTGAGTATATAACAATGTGAGGAAATAACTATAAATCATAATAATCATTATTACTATTTATGTTATTAAAACATACGAACAACAAAAACAAAAAAGTGATGATAGCATTTATTGTATTCTTCTTATTATATCATTACTACTGCTGCTATTATTACAGTATTCAACTAAAACTTTATTGACTAAGACTCAAACAAAAATGAATTAAATTAATACTTAAATACATTAATGATGAGGATGATATTTATTATTATAATTAATACTATTATCATTAATTAAATAATGAACCATTTAAAACTTATTTTATTTATAATTGTTATTACTATGTTACTGAATAATAATAATAAAAACATTATTAGTAATAACTTTAATCATTAAAATTCAAGTAAAACGTCATTACTTTAATACTTGTTAAATAATAATGATTATATTTATTTATTTATTATAATTATTTTTAATACTATTTTTATTACTTACATTTATTAACAATTTAAAACTTATTAATAATTGGTATTAATATGTTATTGAATAATAAAATAATTATTAATAATAATTGTTTTTATTATTATTTTTATGAATATAATAACAATAAGTGATTATAAATTACATATATTTTTATTCGTATTATATCATGACTATTATTATTATTCAACTAAAACTTTAAGAATTAAAACTCAAGTATTAACTGATTAAAATAATACACATTAAACAATATTGATGATTATGATGACATTTATTTATTATTAATAATAACACACATAATAATTTGTATAATAATAATTTCAATAACTAATTGATTATTTAAATAATTAATAATGTTATTTATAATTGTTATTACTATGTTACTGAATAATAATAATAATTATTATTATTATTATTATCACCATCATCATCATCATTATTACTATAACTGGCTTTGTTATTATTATTATTATTATTATTATTAATATAATAACAACAAAATTAGCTAATTACATTCATATATATTCTTATATCATTATTATTATTATTAAAAATGTATTAAATTAATACTTGTTAATAAATAATAATGATGACATTTGTTATAATTATTAACAATAATAATATTAATTAATTAATTAACAACAATTTAAAACTTACTTTATTTATAATTATTACTGTTATTAAATCATCCATTGAATAATCCAATAATCCTTATTGATCCATAAGAGAGAAAAACTATCAAGATAACCAAAGCAATAAAATTAATTAATAATAAGCCTATATGTCTATTTATCATCAGCCAAAATTTCACAATTGTGACTGTCATTTTAAGTCAGCAAAACCACGCGTGATCCGATCCTACATTATATTGTGCAACACACTCACACAGTCCCAGAATCTTCACCTGTTACTTAGGGGTCGATATTTGTAGTTTTCCTCTCAAGCAAAGCCCAATCCCGTATGGTGCTTTCTATTCAGCCTGTGTTCAGGATCTAAGCGCATGCATTGATTCTATTTCAGTGAGCTTGTGGAACACTGAGTACTGTCGGAAGGGCGCTATTTTAAGAACTTAGTATGAATTATGGAGCAAAGTGCTATGCAATGTGCATCTCTGTGGCACCGACCCTGAGAGCCCAGGCGTCTGTGGAAATGCCGGTGGTCGTGAGTGTGGACCATGCCCTACTCCCAGTGTGTCTGGATCGTGAGACTGTTATTGTGTGTTGTGATCTAGGAAGATGGCAGTGGGCCATCCTATGGCCTTGGCCCAGGGCAGTGTGCTCAGTGCTGGGTACTGCCTGCAGGGTCGCCACCTGCCCGGTGCTTCTCCAGTTAGGAAGTGTTGCTCAGAGAGGCTGGACAGCATGACCATAATTGAATTTCACACATGCCACAGTGTACACAACTAAACAGTATGTTTCTTAACACAGACACTCTGTAACATTAGAACCAAATCTACATATCTGGGTTGTAGATATATAAAAAAATTCTCACCCTCATGTTGTTCCAAACCTTTGAACACAAATGAAGATATTTTTGATTAAATCCGAGAGCTTTCGGACCTTGCATAGACAGCAACGCAACTGAAACATTCAAGGCCCAGAAAGGTAGTGAGGACAATGTTAAAATAGTCCATGTGACATCAGTGGTTCAACCTTAATTTTATAAAGCTACGAGGATAGCTTTTGTGCACAAAAAACAAAAACAACTTTATTCAAAAATGTCTTCTTTTCCGTGTCAGTCAGATTGGAAGCTTTCAATGCAGAGTCCTCACCATTGCATCCAGTGCCGAACATGTTAGCTTGAAAGGCTGTCATGTCCCTTGGCTGACATCTCATTTTGTCTGAACTGATTTTGAAAGAAATGAATAAGAAAGAGCGCCTTTGCCAGCAAGGAAGGGGGAGAAACAGCCAGAAAGAAAAGCCTACAATTTTTGTGAGCATTATTATATAAACGTTAGCATACAGATCTGAGGTTTAAAGCCTATTCAAAGCAAATTTGCAGATTTTAAAATGAAACAATATAACTGTTTCAACTTTAAACAGAGGCAAAAATACGGTACTACATAGACAGATAGACAGATAGATATATAGATAGATACACTGCAAAAAAAAAAAAAAAAAAAAAAAAAAAAAAACAAGCAAACAACAAAAAAAAAAAAAACGGAAAAAAAAAAAAAAAAACAGTAACCACAGCTGTGGTTGCCAGAATTTTACCATAAAATATATGGTAGCAACGTTTTAGGTTTTACAGTTTTAACTTAAATTTATATTTAAATACCTTTATTTCATTAACTGATATAATGTTTATGTACCAACCTATTGAAGTACTGAAATCTGTTTAGTACCTTTGTAGTACACTGATAACCACCAAAAAATAAATATTATTTCAATATTTTATACTTTTAAATACTAACATATATAGAAGGAGCACAGTGTTATTTTCACAAACACTAAACACCATCATGGTAACACACACATAAAACTGAAATAAGGCAATAAACGTTAATTTAACAACATTAGGTGTAACATACAACCCTAATGTACAAAAATGATAAGAAAAAACAATTACCGTATTTCAAACAAACAAACAAACAAACAAAAAAAAACATAAAATAAAAAAATGTAACAGGGAAATTCTGGAAATGTCAATTTACGGTTATTCACTGTAAATTTTATGTTCTTTTCCAAGTCCGAAAACTGTATAAATTATATTTAATGTCCAATACAGTTTTTCACCGTATGTAGTAGGGGAACTTACTGTTACCATTTAGCAGGTTTTTACTGTAGCATTTTTACAGTCTTTTACTGGTAAATTCACTGTGATTTTTTACAGAGACAGACAGACAGACAGACAGACAGACAGACAGACAGACAGACAGACAGACAGACAGACAGATAGATAGATAGATAGATAGATAGATAGATAGATAGATAGATAGATAGATAGATAGATAGATAGATAGATAGATAGATAAAAACTGAGAAGAAACAGTTATTTTAACAAAAAAAGTAAAATTTTAAATGTAACACAGGGAATTCTGGAAATGTTATACGGTTATTCACTGTAAATATTACAGTCTTTTTCAATTCCGAAAACAGTATACTAGGGGAGAGTGGGGACGGTTGCAACACTTTTTGCATTTCCTTTAGTTTCTCAGAGACTGTTTGTATTAGAAAGACGAAATTTTAATACAATAAAGCCGCATCTGTCAGCTACTCAACCATATTGCTGCAACATGTGTACATATTATAATATACGTACACTTTACACTTAAATAGAACAAGTGAATGTTGCAACCATCCCCACAATAGGGGACAGTTGCAACATTCAATAAAATGTAATGAAATCATTTTTAAATAAAATTTTGCAATTTCTTTATTTTATTTGTTCACAGTCACGGTCTTCAATAAGGTAAATTGGCTGTAAAAAAACAAAAACAAAGAATAGTAAATTAAAAACATTGTTGTTATAATTGGTGCTGGATGACGAGACGGAAGACGATATACAAACAAACGAATACTATTAATATAAATCTTCAGAGGAATCAGACTGGAACAGGCAAGAACACAGAGTATTTCCACACACGCACAACATTAAGGACTGACAGAGAACTCAAGAAACAAACAAACTTATAAAGGGGAACTAATCATTAAACACAGGTGACGGGGATTGCTAACAAAGACTAAACCAAAGTAGACAGATCCACGGGGGGAGACAATGGGAAAAACCAAATACATAAACTGACATAACTATGACATTACGTCCCCCTCCGAATAGGCGCGTCCTCGCGCCGTAGAAAAACAAAAAGCCACAGAACAGAAAAGAGGGGCGAAAAAACAGAAAAAATAGAGTCCATAATGGAGGAGGCTTCGGCGGAGGACGCAACCCCAGGAGGGGGACCAAAACAAAAGTCCTAGTGGCTGACAAGACAGTCCAAGGGGGCGACGATGGTGGGAGGAGCCAGGGAGGAAACAGGAGGGACCCGAAGCAGGAGAAACAGAGCAAGACCCAGGCCGCAGCCATGAAGACCCACGGTGGAGCCGATGGAGGGAGAAGCCGTGGAGGACGGGCTGACGCGGCGGAGCCGGAGCAACAAAGGACTGAGGCGGAGCCGGGGGGAGGGAGGAGCCCAACGGAGCCGATGGGACGGAGCGACGAAGCGTGGCCGGAGGAGTCCGTAAACGATGGCAGGACGACAACCGACCAAGGCGGAGCCGGAGGGACGAGGAAGCCCGGTGGAGCTGGTGGGCCGATGGGCGACGCTGAAGACGAGGGAGCTGAGAGCCGTGGTGGAGCCGCAGGGTCGGAGGGCCGAGGTGGAGTTCTGGACTCTGAGGCTGGAGGCGGAGCTGAGGGATCCTCCAGCCATAACACCGGTGGTAACTGGCAGACCTGCGGCGAGCCCACTGCACAGGTGGTGGGCTGAGGGTGAGCAAGGGGACTGACAGATGACAACGGGGATTCTGGGTGACTTGACGGAACCAGCGGAGATTCAGGACGGCTGGACGGAACCAGCGGAGACTCGGCAGATCCAGACATAGACAGAAGAGGGAGGGAGGGAGGGTGGGTGGTTATTCCAGGTAGACAGGTATTTCGGTGAACATGTCTATTAAGTCCCCAGAGTTGTGCTCAAGCTCACCCCCAGTGGTGGTGCAGTGGGCAGGGCTCTCTACCGCCCTCTCTTGCTCCACGCAGCACTCCACCGTCGCAGATGTAATGGCCGGCTCTCGCACCTGGTAGGAAGTGTTGAGCTCATCGGCGCTCCAAAAATTACTTTTTTACCAAGAAAATGATTTTGGGTAGAAGGATGATCACATGTGACTGATTTCTTCCAGGAAGTATGAGGGGCCAATAAAGCATGTGCAGTATGAATATTATCACTGTATCTTATTCCTGCTTGAAGAAATAAGCAATGTTGCAACTGCCACACGTTGCAACTGTCCCCACTCTCCCCTACTGTAAAATTACATGCAATGTCCAATACAGTTTTTTACCATATACAGTAGGAGAACTTACCGTTAACCATTTAACAGGTTTTTACTGTAGCATTTGTACAGTCTTTTACTGTTAAATTCACTGTCATTTTTTTTACAGTAATAGATAGATAGATAGATAGATAGATAGATAGATAGATAGATAGATAGATAGATTCCTAGTGTGGCATTGTGTTGTTGTTCATATCTCTGTTGCCATAATACCCATTGTCAGTGTGAAAAAGGACAAACATAAAAACACAAACTGGGCCAATTATCAGTGACTATGAAATCAAACGCTAATGCAAAGTGGCAGAGCCTAGGAAGAGATACGCAGGGTGTCTTCAAGCTCTGCTCCCTCCGTCAGGGCTGTAAATGTGAACCCAAAGAGGACACACACAAGGTCTCCAGTTACATAACCAAGTCCATCTTTCTGTCTCTCTGCTCCTCTAGATCTGCCAAGAGAGAGGAAGAGGAGGTGGCTGTCCCTCTTCATCTTTTGCCCCCAGGAAGAATAAGTCCTCTGACCATGAGCATGTGACATATCACGTTGCACTATTACAGTCCACACAGCTGCATCTAAACTTATTGGCAGTTCAATGGATTTGAAACTCTGCTTAGGGGCAAAAGTAAATTACACATACAACCTATTGACAAAAAGCCACTAACTAAACTCACTACCTAAACTCTAAACATATTTATGTTCACACAGACTATAAATTATGGTTTCTAAAGTGTTCTAAACAGATTCTATAGGGATAGTACTCAGGCTCAAGCCATCATAGGTGTATATGACTTTCTTCTTTCAGACAAATACAATTATATTTAAAAAATCCTGGCTCTTCCAAGCTTTATAATGGCAGTGAATGAGTGTTGAGATTTTGAAGTCCAATAAAGTGCATAAATCCATCATAAAAAACACTCCACACAGCTCTGGGGGATTAACAAAGGCCTTCTGAAGCAAATTGATGCGTTTGTGTAAAAAAAATGTCCATATTTAAAACTTGATGGTCTGGTTTAATAGACAGGGCTTAGACCAAACCAGGATTAGGCCATAGGTTAGTTAGGACTTTTAAGTAATTTTTATAAACGTGCTTAGAAAACATTACTGCTGTGCATCTTGAGACAAAACAAAACCACTGATATATTTTAAGATCAGTCAGTGCAAGTTTCTTTCAGCTGAAACAGTTTAGACATACATTTTAGTCTAGGACTAGGTTTAGGCCTTACCTAAGTCTTTTTAAAGAAAAATGTTGAAGGATTTCGATATAATGCAAATTCGACTGGTTGTCCTTTGCTGTAAATAGGGCTGTTTGATTCAAAATTTTTGGAATCGATTCCGATTCCTGGTTCCTCACTGTTTTTCAGATTGGAGGAACCATAAAGGTCGTAGAAAGTAGCCTTCTAATAATATGAAGCTTTATTTGTAAAAATTCTGATAGATTTCTGTAGCTCTGATTGATTTTAAATGGTAATTTTGCTAAGCAGTGGACATGCATTTATTGCATGAATAAAACAGTACAGGAAGTGTCTAAAATACATGTGCACAGTTTAGCTGAATGATGATTACTTTAATGCTTTGCACATTAGCAATTAACAAACTGTACACTGAAACAAAATAACCAGAACACAACATTGATATAAGAGCTTGTGGATTATCTGTCAATCAAATGTGCTCTTGCCCACTGATCTGTGCTCAGCGTTTTCTTTAAGAATTATCATTGGCTGTGATTTTATTTAAGATGGAAATAAGACCCTTGATCGATCATGTCATGATCCATTCTGTTGTGTAGCACTCAAAATTGTGGACATTAACCAGTTTCACTGAAAAATAACCTCTGAATAATTTTTTAAACTGGTTCAATAAAAGATCCAAAATAACCTTCTCATGGAAACAAATCAGACTTCTAATCACTATTAGCCAGCAAGAGGCGAATTAATGGTTACTTCTCAAAGACTGCATCCTCAAACTCAGTGAGCTCAGTACCGACTCGTTTTCATTCAGTGTAAGTGAATCACCGTTCAGCAATGTTTGATGACGGAGCAGCCAATATATGCAGCCTTCCTAAGAAGTAGGAAGCATCAAAAGACGTGTGCAGTGTGTGGTAGGAGATTTAATCATCATACAGTGTAGATAGCTTTACTAGCCTTATGCTGAAGCTGGTTTCAGGCATGTAAATAGTTAAATACAGTAGCGCAATAATGATAATATCATGTATCAGCGATCTCGCAGGCTGACGATAGGACCAATACTACTGTAGCGTATTATACTCACCCTCCATGCATCCTAGGTGTATATAACTTCCTTCTTTCAGATGAATTCAATCGGAGTTATATTAAAAATAATCCTGGCACTCCCAAACTTTAGAACTGAACGGCATAGACAAGTGTTTCTCTCCATCAGTCCAAAACAAGTCGATCCATAATAAAAAGTGCCTCACATGGCTCCAGGAGGTCAGTAAAAGCCTTTATCAATCCGATGTGCTTTTGTAAGAAAAATATCCATATTAAAAACTTAAGAATCACTTTAATCTAGTTTGCACAGTTGTAAGCAGGATTTGCTACTGTGGCAGGACTGTAACATGGTATAAGCTGTTCTCCAATCGCAACGCAGTGGGACTGCTAACCAATCACAATACATTTTGTTTTTTGGGAGGCAGACCTTCATCAAACCCGGAACTAATCAAGCCATTTGTGCCAGCCTGGGGAGAAAGCTATTGTAATAATGTAAATTATGTAAAAAATAATGCGTTTTTCTAACCACCAAGCATGAGAGTATGTTTTAGTGCACCCCAAAACAAAATAAAGACTTTGTAAAAGAGCATAATAGGACCCCTTTAAACCTTTATTGTTTTGATGCTTGAAAACCCCTTTTACAACAAGTCTTAACTAAAAGTTAATTTAGTCAACATTTAGGGAAAGCTAATAAACGTGCTATGCCACAAACCTATCATTTTAATAAAAAAATGTAATGCTTTAAAACTGTTAAATGACCTTTTATGACCTTGAACCACAAAAAGTGGATATTACTTCAAAGACTTCAATCTGTACCAATTAAAACACTGATGGTGTCCATGAACTGTAATAATGAGAGGGGCATCAAGTGATAGGGGTGGGCGATATGACCTAAAATAAATATCACAGTATTTTTCATCTTTTGAACGGTGACGGTAATATCACGGTATTACTTTTTTTGGTACATTTTGGGAGGAGTAGCCTGTCCTGTCCCTTTAGTATGTGAATAAAGTTAATATTTTTATAATATAATAAGTAAATGGTAGGTATCCTTATCAAAAAGAGACATGGGAGAGTATGCATTCTTAACATATTTATTTAGCAAAAAACCTAAAGATCTTACTTAACAGTGTACAACAAAACAAAAATTATTTTTTATTGAAATTTAATTTTTGCTATATTTAAAACCTTTAAATAACTGGGGGAAATCAATCCATGGCAACAGTTTAAAAGTAGACAAATTCTGTGGGGAAAAACGCGGACTTGGCATCAACACGAGCTGCTGGAGTTGATGTCATTGCACACATGAGTACCAAATTTTCGTGCGAGATTTTTGCACGTTAAAAAAAAATACAGGTTATGTCAATCGAGTTTACACACTGCCTCTGAAACTTTCGTCCATCATAAAAAAAAATCGGATCGTGTTTGATTTTCTGCATTTTCGCATCCATAATAAGCATTTTGATAAGGATGGCGAATATGAGAAAACTAAAAAAAAAAACACATACGAAAATCGGACTCAGTGTACAATGACCTTTAGATTTGAATGATCACGGGTCGAAAGTAAAGAGAGATTACAAACATAGACTGGAGGATTTGCTGCAATCTTGTACTCACTGACAAATATCTATTAACGTTATAAGATGTGCTGCTCCCTTTACACAGAGTGTGCGTTATCGCAAAATCGAAAGTAAAAGTAAACAGGCCGGTCGCGTTCGCCTCGCGCCCGCTCAATTTTTTGATCCGCTGTGTAAATCCTTCGGCCGGCCGCCGGGAAAAGTCCCGGTCGTCCCGATTGCCACTCCGCCCCTGGTATAGGCTACAGGCCCGACCTTTCTTCACGGTGTTTCACCAGTCGTTTAATGGCCACTCCCCTTTTACCTACCACCTGCAAAGCTGATAAGAATGTTTTACTTTTTTATTTATTGTATTAGAAAATCCATGTCGTGGCGCAATGTCACACCTGTGCTGGCTATGACACCGGTGTACCGCCCACCCCTATCAAGTGACCACATAAATTCCAGGTTTTCCCAAAAATATGAACAGAAATAGAAAAGAACCCCCTCCACATGGTTCAAGAACAAACTGTGCTATGTTTGGCTCTATCAGACTGCTATGCTGGCAGGATATTTTGCTAGTTCTCTCTGAGAAGGCTTTAGGAAGTCACAGAGTCATGCATGGTGCCCTGGGGAAAAGAGCAAAATCTGTTTGTAGAATGTCAATCTCAGGCCTGATGTCTCTATTTCCCACTTTGCCTTTGCACATGCAGCTCTCTAATTCGGTATGCAAGAGAACAAAACACATATGGTGGAAACTGAAAAAATAATCCTCATGGTAAATTTCAAAGGGTGGTGAAACTCCTGAGGGTTTAACTGTGTTTCTATATTGGGAGGCTGTGTAACTACCAAAATGTTTGATGCACTTTGTTGCATATGGCTCACGATTACAGCTCTGTTTTCAAATGAAAGCAAGATGACGTGACGGATGTACACATCTGCAATCTGCCTTTTATCCATACAATGTGATATAATAAGAGGGTGGGGGGATTTATCTTGATTAATGCTGGATTAACCAGAATCAGGCTTCATCTGTTATGAGGTTTTTTTGTGTCCCAATTCAAGTTAGTGTCAACAGAGTCACGTTCTCTACCTTACGGTCAACAAAAATATATAAACAGCAACAGCTTGAATATAAAGCCTCATACAAGAATGGAACATGGAAACTGACAACAAAAAAGAATTAATTATTAGCGATTACGTGGTGTGATAATGTAAGGTCAGCATGAAATGTTATTCACAATACTAGCTTTATTTTCTAAATTTGTCATTACATCACTTACTCACCAATGGATACATTGCAGTGAATGGGTGTCGTCAGAATTAGAGTTCAAACAGCTGATAAAAGCATACTCAAGTAGACTCCAGTCTAGGGGTCGACCGATTATTGGTGCCGATATTAAGAATTTTAATGGTTATCGGTATCTGTCATTTTCAAAACCAAAATGCGGGTAAAATCATTTAAAAGCATTTAAAAAAAGTTTTTGTCAGAGCCCTTGTTATTCTTAATTTTGGCATTAATTGAAATTTTTACACCAGATACAGTTTGAACAGAATCTGCAAAATGTTAATTATTTTACCAAAATAAGAGGGATCATATAATATTAAGTACTGACCTGAATAAGATATTTTGCTTAAAAATGTTTACATGTAGTTGTAAAAATAATAGTTGAATTTATAAAAATTACCATGTTCAAAAGTTTACATACACTTCATTCTTAATACTGTGTTGTTACCGAATGATCCAAAGCTGTTTTTTGTTTGTTTGTTTGTTTTTTAATTGTTGTTCATGTGTCCCTTGTTAAACTGCCCACTGTTCTTCAGAAAAATCCTTCAGGTCCCACAAATTCTTTGGTTCTTCAGCATTTTTGTTTGTTTGAACCCTTTCCAACAACGACCGTATGATTTCGAGATCCATCTTTTCACACTGAGGACAACTGAGGGACTCATATGCAACTATTACAGAAGGTTCAAACACTCACTGATGCTCCAGATGGAAAAAACATGCATTAAGAGTCAGGGGTGTAAACTTTTGAATGAAATGAGGATGTGTGCATTTTTCTAAAATTTCATATTTTTCCATTTAGTAGGCTACTCCCCTTTAGAAGCTACAGAAGACAATTACATGTTCCCCAAAATACAAATAAGTTAAATTGACCCTTTTTTTAATTCAAAAAGTTTTCACCCCCGGCTCTTAATGCTTGTTTTTCCTTCTGAAGCATCAGTGAGCATTTGAACCTTCTGTAATAGTTGCATAGAGTCCCTCAGTTGTCCTCAGTGTAAAAGATGGATCTCAAAATCATCCAGTCACTGTTGGAAAGGGTTTAAATACACAATATGCTGAAAAACCAAAGAATCTATGGGACCTGAAGGACTTTTCTGAAGAACAGCGGGCAGTTTAACTGTTCAGGACAAACAAGGGACTCATGAACAACTATCACAAAAAAAAACACAGCTGTGAATCATTCAGGTAACAACATAGTATTAAGATTCAAGTGTATGCAAACTTTTGAACGGGGTCATTTTTATAAATGAAACTATTATTTTCTCTTGTGGACTATATGTAAACATCTTTTACATGCAATATCTTATTCAGGTCAGTACTAAATAAAATTACATGCATTTTGTATGATCTCCTTTATTTCGGTAAAATAATTAACAGTTCGCAGATTCTGCATTCTGTATGAAAACTTTTGACATCAACTGTATATCGGTTCATAATATCGGTTATCGGCCTACTCGATCTGTAATAATCGGTATCGGCGTCAGCCCTGAAAAAGCGCATATCGGTTGACCCTTACTCCAGTCCAATTAATGTCTTCTAAAGTGAAAAGCTGCACATTTGTAAGAAACAAGTGCATCATTAATGTGTTTTTAACTAAAATACAAGTCTTATATCCACAATATTGCTTTCTCCCGTGAAAAGTTGTTTTGTCTGAATCAGTTTTAAACAAATATGCTGGTGGATTGTGATGTATGAGGACAACGTGGATGGCCTTTTTCACTTGAGGAAACATTATTATTGATTACATACTGGTATTTTGTCCATAAGCAACAGTTTGAAGTTAAAATACTTTCATGATGGATTTGTTTCTTATAAACACACAGCTTTTTATTCCACAGACATTCACTGAATTCTTGTGAATTATTGTGACGTTTTATCAGCTGTTTGGACTCTGATTCTGACGGCACCCATTCACTGCAAATGATTCATTGATGAGCCTAAGTGATGCTAAATGTCTCCAAATCTGTTCTGATAAACAAATAAACTTATCTACATCTTGGATGGTCTAATGCCCGGCTCACACTACAGGAGTTTTAGCCCGATTTTGCCCCGATTTTCCCCTCCCGAGAATCGGAGCAAAAATCTTGTCAAGCACCTCAATCGGCCCCGATGTTCGGCGCAGATTATCTGGAAATGTGAGGCGTTCAAAGATCGAATCTTGTAGTGTGTGATGCGCCACGAATTTCAAATCTTGTAGTGTATGCATGTTTAAGATTTCAGGTAAGATAATCTGCAAAGATTCTCCTAATGTGTGCTCTGCAACCAGATTTCATAATCGGTTAGGATTTTAAAACTCCTGTAGTTTTCATTTTTGGGTGAACTGTTCCTTTAAGAAAGTTACCAGAATGTTTTTTTTTTTCAAGTCTGAGGCCTTTTCCATTCTACATTTGCAAAACAAACCAAAACAGCTGTTCCTGCTTCTCTGCTGCCAGTCAAAAATTACTTTTAACAAGCTCATCTTGCCAGCAGTGGGACAAAAACGACTCTTAACCAACCTCTCTTAATAACAGTGGGGATAATTAGGAGTTAAGCTTAATTTTATTGAGTCATGCGAAGCAGTGTGATTAATATTCCAAAGGCTGTCGCACACATAGACACACTGACACACACACACACACACACACACACTCTCCAATCACATAATCTCACAGAAGAGGGACAGAACATTCCAGTCACATCTAATCAACACATTCCTCGTATACTCTGAATTACATCCCTGAAACACAGTCAATCTCCTCTGCTAGACACGCACCTTGTGGAACAAGGAGAGAGCGTAGTGTAAACAAACAGGCCTATAAGGCAATAAGCAGGTCAATGACTGTTCAACTGGGCCAGGACAAAGATGCAATGCATTTGAGAAAGAAACAATGAGAGAAAGAGCACGAGAGACAGAGACGGGATGTGGTTATTATCTCCCTGTCCTCTACACCACCCTATCTCAGCTAAATTAAATGTAAGGATGACAGATGCTGCCCATCAGCGGCAGGTTAGAGAGGTCAAATCAAGATCCATACGCTGACCTTTCCCTCTATCACTTCCTTCTGCACTACCCATCAGCCCTATCAGTGGGAACTAATGAGTGGTAATAGGCCCCACTCCAAGCAACTGCCATCATTTTCCAGATCCAGGCCTGATTTGGGCCAGGTTGCGCCAGCGTTGATGAGCGCTCTCAATAAAAACGCTATCATCTGTGGCTGTGCGCAGTATTAGCGCTGTAATTCCCGTGCTACACAGCGTCATCTACGTCCTCTCCCATAAGCCCTCCTTTCCGAGCCATCGCTCTGTCATTTGTCTGTCTGACATTTAGATGGTTGGTACGGCAGATTTTTCAAGGGTTGATTTGTACAGCTTTTTTGTTCTCACAGTGTAGCGATACTATTGTCCAGCCAAGGGGGTTCGTACAGGATGTAACAATGGGATGTTATCTGTGCTGCTCACTGTGGTCTGAATATAAACCACTAATCTTACAAATATCAACATTACATCTGCACTAGTCAGCACTGAAAAATCTGCATGACTGATGCCTGCTTTCCTGTGTGCTTCTGTATGAGCACTCAGTGAAGAGCATGAAAAAACTAACCATTGCAGCCAATCAGAGATATAATTGCGAGATATAAATATTATATTATAAACTCACAATTCTCACTTTTTTCTCAGAATTGAATTTATATTTTGTAATTGCGACTTTTTTCTTAGAATTGCAAGATTACAGCTGACAATTCTGACTTTATAACATGCAATTGCTAGTTAAGTCAGAATTGTGAGATATAAACTCACATTTCTAAAAACATATCAGTCTTTTCCCCCCTCAAAACTGGACTCTATAACTCACAATTGTGAGGTTATATCTCCCAATTCTGAGAGAAAAGTCAGAATTGCAAGTTTTTATCTCACAAATCTGCCTTTATTTCTCTGCCTTTATTTCTAAACTCGCAATTCTGAGAAATTAACTCGTTTTTGAAAAAAGTTGCAATTCTGAGAATTAAAGTCAGAATTGTGAGATATAAACTCTCAATTCTGACTTTTTTTCTCCGAATTGCGAGTTTATATCTGGCAATTGGGAAGTTTCTTAGAAAAGTTTGTGAGTTGTGAGAAAAATGCGAGAAAAAGTTGTGAGTTTTTATCTCACAATTCTGACTTTACACTGCAAAAAAAAGCTTATCTTACTTTTTGAATATTTTTGTCTTGTTTTTAGTCAAAATATCTAAAAAATTCTTCAGTTATGATGAATTTACTAAATAAGCAAAATTACATAAGATATTTAGTCTTGTTTCTAGGGGGAAAAAACTAAATTAAGTGCAGTTTGTTTAAAATAAGTAAAATTATCTGCCAGTGGGGTAAGTAAAATACTCTTGTTTTAAGAGTATTTTACTTACCCCACTGGCAGATAATTGTACTCATAGAAGAAAAAAACTAAATTAAGTGCATTTAGCTTAAAACAAGATTAAATCTCTTATGTCATTTTGCTTATCTAGTAAATGCATCCTAATTTAAGAATTTTCAGATATTTTGACTAGAAACAAGATAAAAATACTAAGCCTTTTGCAGTGTATTTCTTGCAATTGTGAGTTTATATGACACAATTCTAAGGGGAAAAAAATGTTTAATAAGAATTGTCTGATATAAACTTACAATTCTGACTTCTTTCTCAGAATCTGAGTCAGAATTGCAAGATAAAAACTCGCATTTGTGAGAAAAAAGGTTGGAATTGTTTTTAATCACACGATTCTGAGACAAAAAATTCGGAGACTTTTTTCTCAGAATTACGAGTTCATATCTTGCAATTGTGACTTTTTTTCTTAGAATTGTGAATTTAATCTCACATTTCTGACTTTACAACATACAATTGCAAGTTAAGTCAGAATTGTGAGATACAAACTTTTAATTCTGAAAACATGCAAATCTGTACTTTATAAATTGCAATTGCAATGTATATCTCACAATTCTGAGAAAAAAGTCAGAATTGCAAGAAAAAAAGTCAGAATTGCACATTTTTATCTCACTATTCAAACTTTATTACTCGCAATTGTTTATATCATACAATTCTAAGAAAAAAGTCAGAATTACAAGTTTCATTACTCAATTCAGTTATTTCAGAACTGCATGATATAAACTCGCAATTCTGAGAAATAAACTCGCAATTCTAAAAAAAGGTTGCAATTCTGAGAAATAAAGTCAGAATTGCAAGATATCAACTCAAAATTCAGACTTTTTTCTTAGAATTGCGAGTTTATATCTTGCAATTCTGAAAACTTTGTGTTATGAAATTATGAAGTCAAAATTGGACTTAACTTTAACTTTGAGAATTGCGAGATAAAAACTTGCATTTGTTAGAAAAAAGGTCAGAATTGTGAGATAAAAAGTTACAATAACCTTTTGATTTATTTAAATATTTATTTTTTATCCAAACGGGCTTCAGTTGTTTAGTGTGTTTGTAAACAGTTTTTTATTCTGACGCAAAGATATACTTTAAAATTCACCAAGCTGTTTACTCACTAAAAACTCCCACAGCTCATGTTTTCATGCCATTCCAGTTTAAAATTTATAACAAAGTGGTTATATCTAAGTGTGTGAGTTGTTTACTTACTTTTTAAAATTAGTCTTCCCATTTACGCAATTATATTGTTCATTCAGACTGATTTGCGAACCTTGAACTTACACAAATACTTTTATCACATGAACCAATCACAGCTGAGCTTAACCAGTCATATCCAATTATATTGTGATGGAGGCATTGCCTCCTTTCACATGACTTTACCCTTTCATTCTCAATTATCCACCACCAATTTCACCGCATGCTTTAGGGGATTTCATAAAAATTCATATTTAATTCAGCATGTTACTTGCTGTTTCTTGGCAATTATTTGCTAAAATTTACTGGCAATTTCTGAGTGAAAGTTGTTTCACCACCAATTTTTTCAGTCAAGTTCATTTTCTTATTACAATATTCAGGGAAATGCTCTTTATAATAATGATAGTGACAATGATAGTCTTCTATTCTTTAAGCAAAATGATTTGTTTCTTTTGATTTTAGGCTGAAATATGTCCCAAATGTGTTGTTGACAGGTTTTGTGAGATTCACCCATGAGTTTAAATTAAGACAAGAGACTTGCACGGCCACTGCCCACATCTAGACAGAGGGCAGATGTCTCCACAACAGACATGATCTCAGGTGGAAGCCTTCACCTATCTCCTTGCAAACCACAACCATGTCAGTCCCTGTTAGCGACGGATTCCTTCAGCCTCCGTCGCATGACTTTGTACAGGATGAATCCCCTCACAGTCTGCATTTCATGTATTTGGATAATCTACATTTGGAGATCTATTTGCGGCTGGATGTCTGCGCTCTACTGTGTCATGGCCTGAAGAGAGCATGTGCAGCGGTAGGATTAATAAGCCTCTTTCAGTCCGCTTCGGTTAGGCTCAACTCCACAGGAGAGCCGAACAGCGGCCGCCTGCAGTGCACAACACTGCGCTCCAAAACTGATAGAATTAGACAAGTCAGTGCTAGAGAGCAAGTTTTCTAGAGGAGAGGCAGGAAAAATAATTCTACTGCATCCAGCACGTGGTAGGTTTCTTGTTACTTCAAGGGACTTTTGAAGGTTTAAATTAGCTTGACCTGCATATGAAACCAAAATGATAAGAAAGGATACACAGACTGCGTGTGTGAATGTAAACAAAGATAAACAACTATATTAGAAACACTTAGCAAAAGAACAACAAATAGTCACATGATATTCACTGAAGAGAGAAGGCAGTAGTGAAAATGAAAAATTAAACTTTAAATGGCACAGGCTGATGGGTCGTTAATGCAAACTGATTATATTTACTAGGGATGCACCGAATATTCGGCCACCGAAAATTTTCGGCCGAAAATGGCCCAAAAGGGCATTTTCGGTTTTTGGCCGAAAGACTTTTATCACCGAAACAACGCGGCCGAAACAGTATGTTGACGCAAACAGAAACCGCAGCCTGCACGTGCTTGTCTGAAGCAACACGTCCCACGGATAGCGATTTGCAAAACATGTAATGGCGAAATTTCAAGAGGGGGTGTGCCTGCAGTGATGAGAGCAGAGATTAAGACAGATGTAGCTTTCAGTGAGTGAAAAACAATGGCTTTACGTTGGTGTTACGTCACAATATTTTAAAGATATGTCCTTTCTATATACTGTATTTTTATAAATATTTATGTTTTAAACCATGGAGGTGAGCCAATGGATATCACACAAGCAACGTAAAAACTGCGCAATATGTTAAAGTGAAAGTAAAAACTGACAGTGCTTTCAGCATCTGATGTGCATTCTCTCAGAGACAAGGAAAGGAAAGGAAAGGAAAGGAAAGGGGGTGAGTGAGGCCAAGTATGGTGACCCATACAAGGAATTTGTGCTCTGCATTTAACCCATCCAAGTGCACACACACAGTAGTGAACACACACACACCGTGAACACACACACGGAGCAGTGGGCAGCCATTGCTGCGGCGCCCGGGGAGCAGTTGGGGGATCGGTGCCTTGCTCAAGGGACTCACCTCAGTCGTGGTATTGAGGGTGGAGAGAGTGCTGTACATTCACTCCCCCCACCTACAATCCCTGCCGGACCTGAGACTCGAACCTGCAACCTTTGGGTTACAAGTCCGAATCTCTAACCATTAGGCCACGGCTGCCCCAATGAGAGACGATTAGACTTTATATGCTGTTATTAATTTAGTGCCCTAATATTTTTCTTGTGCCCTGAACATGGTGGGAAAAAAATTAAAAGAAACGTATTTTGTGTAAGGGTTGTTTTTTTGAAAGTCTTAAATAAAGCTCTTAATTTTCATTGATGACTGCAGTGTTATTAGGGGTTAAGAAAGTCTTAATTATGATTTCAGGTGGTCTTAAATGTGGGGACTGAAAGACAAGAATTTGCGATGAAACTTCAAAAGGCTATCCATTAAATAAATATGAGCGCTGCACGTTTCAAAGTCATTTGCTGCACTGCTTTGTGTACCAATGTGACAGCGCCTCTTGCTGGAAGAGAAACACATAGAGTTGTAAATGTGAACTGATGCATACACAAGATAATGTGTTATAAAAATTTAAACAATTTAAACAAAGGCTGTAAAATATATGTATATGTTATTTAAGTAATATAATATTTGATTGATAATAATTGTTTAAATTAATATAATTGATTTATTCTTTGAAACTTTAATATTAATTTATGCAATTGCAATGCCTTGATTTTAGTAAGATTAGTACACAGTCATAGCCATAAATGCAATGGTACTAATAATTGCCATAATTATTTCGGTGTTTCGGTTTTCGGCCTTGGTTTCCTCTTTTTCGGTTTTCGGTTTCGGCCAAGAATTTTCATTTTGGTGCATCCCTAATATTTACTGCGTTAAATTACTTGATTCATGTCACATACGGAGCCAATAAGCTTGCTGATTTACAATTAAATGGCTGGTTAGTATTCACTAGAGTATTTCACAGTGCTTTCAGAGTTCCTCTGAAACCCTCCACCTCCCTAGCTCCACGTGTACAGATTTTTTTATTTTTGAGATATTTTGAGATTTTTTGATTAAATGAGAAGAAATTGTTGATTTAATTTGTTTTTTTTCTTTTCTTTGTGCACAAAAAGTATTCTCATAGTCTATGTCATAAAACTAGTGAGCAAAACCAGTAGTAGTAAGCTACTAAAAGCTAATAAGCTAGGAAATGCTCTGATTGATTCAAACTCAAAGAATGATACATTTTCCCAAGCGCTCCAATTAGATTGTGTATCGCAAATCATTTGATTCAGAGTGGGACTTCAAAGTGTGTATCACAAATCATTTGATATAGGGACTATGTTCGCAAATCATTTGATTCGGATCGGAACTTAGCCTATCGAAAATTGTTGAATACAGATCGGGACTTCAGAGTGTATGCCGTGAATCATTTGATTTCGATCGAAACTTAGGAGCGGGATTGTGAATCTTTAGATTCAAAAGTGGGTTTGTGAATCATTAAGCATTTGCGATCCAGATGTGAAGTCCCAATCTAAAATGATACTTCGCAAATAATTATTCATATCATGACTTTGGAGACCGGATCACAAATCATTTAATTCAGATCAGGACTTCAGAGGGCGGATCGCAAATCATTTGATTAAGACCAGAATTTCGAAGCTGGTTCACAAATCTTTTCATTCAGATCAGAACACGGAGCATGGATCGCGGATCACAAACCTTTTTTTTTTTATTTCCTTTTTTAAAAACAGTACAACACATCAAACCGTTAATGCAGTACAAAACAGAAAAAAATAAAGTATACACTGGAGCAGTAATGATTATAAATACGTCAGGGAAGAAGAGCAAAGAAGATGGCATTAACATTTTAATAATGTATCGATAAACTAGTGCTTCCTTTGTTTTCAGCTTAAGAGAAAAAGTCGGGGACACTGATATCGTCATCTCCGGAGTAACATTATTGATGCGCCTGTTTGTTTTATACGGATTACATTATCTGAGAATATTTGTTTTCTATTTTAATTGGTTCATTTAAAACTAGACATTTCACTCTCAATAGTTATATTTTTCATGTCTGTAAGACAAGTATACACAGAGTTTAGACAGCAGAAAGCGCATCCTGTTTGCTTGAATTATTTTACAAAAGCGCAACGTTTCGTTGTTATTCTGAGTGCACACAAATAAACATAGTCCTTACATATTTGAAAGATGTATTACTTTTATCTGTGACCAAAAATGACAATGTATTGGCGCCTCCATCTGTCATGCAGTGCTACTATTCAGTTTTCACATGCCGCAAAGATACAGTATTTGAACAGCCGACATTTTACTAGCTTAACATTAGATTGAGTAGCCATGTAAAATTGCTTACTTACATATTTCAGATAAAAAGTCTAACTGAGGTCGATGAATGATAGGCAAGCATTTGGATGTACTGTATTACCAAATAGACCAGTCGTTAACGATCTGTTTGTCACATACTGCATGACTTCACCACTTCCTGTGGATTTTATTTATTTATTTTTTTCCAACTAAGCAACTAATAAATTTTGATCGACTAAGTTACTTCTCATCGACTAACGGTTAGTCAACTATTGGGGGGCATCCCCAGTATCCATGTTTTTTTGTATAACCACTGTTTTGCTACAAATAGCATGGTTAGTGTAGCAAAACCATAGTTATTATGTGATTGCCATGGTTTAACTATAGTAACCTTTTTGTAGTAAAACCATTGTTAATTTCCATAAGGGATGTGTTGCTGCCAGGTTAACCGAGAAAAAAAAGTAATAAATGTACACTTCAAGTGGACACATGGATGAATATAGAGATACAGTTTTCACTGCTTTAAGTTTAACAGAGTTTGAATAGTTTTCATATATCTGGAAATTTGTCTTAGCTTGTTTTGTCTTGTAGTAGTTGCAATGCTGTCTATGCAGGGTCAAAAATCTCTCGGATTTCATAAAAAAAAAATCTTAATTTATGTTACAAACATGAACGAAGGTCTTATGTGTTTGGAACGACATGAGGGTGAGTAATTAATAAAAAAATAATATTTTTTTGTTGAATTATCCCTTTAAAATAGAAGTATAGTTAAGAAGAATAGTTATAGAAGAATAGTTAATAAAATAATGTTTGACCAAAATAATGTTTTACTATAGTTTTCATCCAACAAATGAAGCCTTTGGTGAGAATAAGCATTCTTTTAAAACATTTTTGAACAGCAGTGTGTATAATATGAGTTAATATGAGTATGAGTTCTTCATATATGGGTGAACTATTCCTTTAAATAGTGTAAAACGCCATATTAGAATTACACTGTCATCACGTCCTTACTAAATTTAGTTTGAATGGCCTAGCCATTATCTACATGATTGTACCATGCTGTATGGTAATTGATCATACTCCACTACACCATAAAGCGCAATTGATTTTCTGTGGTTGAAGCCTCATCTAAAGGCTACAGACCCAACAGTCTCTGACTGTTCATTTTTCACTATAAAAATATGCTTTTTTTAATGCATTTTTGAACATAGAAGTAACAGACTAGATAAGGGCAACAACAATAATGCTCATTGCCAGGTTGAATCTGCATCTCTTCAGCTTGGATCTCCACAAAGATGGGAAAGAAAAGGCTTCCCAGCTCATTTATTTCAGTCTGGCTCTGTGTGCATTTTACACACCGCCTGTGAGCTAATTCTACTGCACAGCCCAGCGTGTCCAACGTCACTGAAGCATTAGCCAGAGGTTGTCTGGTCAGCAAGACAACGCGTGTTGCAATCGTTCAACGCAACAATGGCTAGTTACGCCGGTGACTAATTGCAGCACAGATGTGAAGGTATTTACGCTTTATGCTGACTGTTGAGCTCCGAGAGCCAATCTGTGAGGTTCTATCGACCGAAATGAAAAATGCAGTTTCATATCTACGATTACAGATCGAGACAGAAACGAGAGCGAGGGACGACGAGAGAGATAAAAAGCAGCATAGCGTGAGGAGAGGGAAGGAGAAAACACAGTTGACTTCCTCTGTCGTTACTTACACCTGCAGTAGGATGCGATCTCCATAGCAACAAGACTTGCCAACAGCGTGCAGAGCTGATTTTGAGGTGGTGATCTTAAACAGCCCCTTTCTCTCCTTTTTACTGCAGTGTTACCGTAGAAGGCATCCATTGCTCTCCCTTCACAGTGTTGCTGTGTCATTATTGAACGCCAACACTGAAACCCCACAGACAAATATGTTAAATACAATAATATGAATACTAGTGCTGCTTAACAAATCATTACCAAGAAGTGTAATACCTCATGATATTTGATGGTGTGAACACAGGAGCTTCCCATCATACTGAAGTTACAGTTTAAACCTGTAATGAAGGAAGCACAACACTGAAGTCCAGAACTGAACTTTTTTAAACACAAACTTTTTCATTTAAAGGCCTAAGATGGATCCACTTTAGCTGGTTTGGTAATAAACCTGCTTTAGGTAGAAGGATGAAACGAAGAACACAACAGTGCCTTACATGGTGAATAGTGAGAGTACAGCTTTGTGTTTAATTAATACGCATCTAAAGCATCATATTACCTGTTAACGAAAAATCTTGATTAGTACTTGATCTGCAAGGGGTTCTAATCAAATGGATGCCTCAAATTTACAGGTTCAACTAATGCAAGGCTCATATTGAGTGAAAATGGCCAGCTTTCTGTTCAGCGTTGTTCTCTGGACTTGCTCCTTATCCCCAGCTTACTCAGCTGCCGAGCTTTGCAAGCGAAGTGCAGCCTCATCATCCGCTTTGATAATGAGCCTGATGACCATGCCGCACGGTCAATCACCTGCCTGTGAACGCCATCTGCTGGATGGAAACAGAAATCAAGGTGCAGGAATACTGCGTGAGTTTATGGCTGAATGTAGGACAGGTTGGTTTGAATTTATCTGAATTGTATTGCTTTTATTCCTAAAATGGTTTGCTGGTCTTAGCTGGTTAGTCTGGCCAAGTGTTTTAGGGTAGAATAAGATGCCCAAACCATATTTTTTTCTTAATTTTTAGCTCATGCAAATTAGTTAAATGGTTAGGCTCTTCATTTTGTCCTTTTATCAAAACACCAACGTTTGTGAGATGTAGTCATTCCAAAAAGTTAGTCAAATTGAATAAAGTTTGTGCTTCTGGGAAATATGTAATTTTATGCCTATTTGTTAATGATGTATTTGTGGACAAATTCGTGTTTTGTTTTTAGATTTAAATATAATCTAAAAATGCTGGGGTAAAAACAACCTAGCATTAGGCGAAATATGGACAAACCCAGTGACTGGGTTGTTTTGACCCAGCGGTTGGGATAAATGTTTAAAAAGTTAAAAGTTTTATTTAACTCAGCTATTGCTTAAAAATGACTATATTTCCTGCTTAAAATTAACCCAAAATAAGTTGGAAATTGGCATTTATTAATATATTAAATAAATATATATCAGTAAGCTGAATAAATAATAATTAATTAATAAACATTTTTTTAATTGCTTATTGATAAATGTTCGCCTTTTGATTATTGCTGATTCCTCTAGTAATTATGTGTCTGATTGTTCATTTACAACCTATTTTGGGTTCATTTTAAGCCAGACAAATAGTCATTTTTAAACAATAGTTGAGTTAAATAAAACTACCCAGAAGGTTGGGTTAAATGTTTAACAACAAAACAACATTTAACCCAGCGCTGGGTTGTTTTTAACTCAGCATTTTTAGGAGTGTATCATCTGCACTGAAAAAAATAGTGTACAAACAATTTTAACTCAGAAATTGCTAGTAAATTTCAGAATAAATTGCAAAGAAACAGCAAGTAAACATTTTGAAGTAAAAAAGACTGAAATAGAATTTTCTCGTAAAACATGTTAAAATAATTTTTATCTACAACTTTAAACAATCATTTTTACATTATATATTTTGTGGGTAACATGGCAAAGAAGGACCGAGTGGCATTTTGTTACAATTGTTATTATTTTTAAATTGTAATTCATGGCTTTTTATTTTGTTTTATATGGGTTATATTTACATTTCAGACATCTTCGCTATTCATTAAAACCTATAAGATAACTGAGTGAAATCATTCAATTTGAATTTATGGTGTTGCTATTTTGAAATATCCTCAATATTTAGGCAATTAGGCCACACAACTAGTCCTATGTAGCACGGGTATATTTGTAGCAATAGCCAAAAATACACTGTATGGGTCAAAATTATTGATTTTTCTTTTATGCCAAAAATCATTAGGATATTAAGTAAAGATCATGTTCCATTAAGATATTTTGTAAATTTCCTACCGTAAATATATCAAAACTTAATTTCTGATTCATAATATGCATCGCTAAGCACTTCATTTGGACAACTTTAAAGGCGATTTACTCATGCTTTGATCTGAGGTTGCAAAAAAATCAAAATACTATTTATTCAGCTTATTCAGCAAATAATATTCCATCTGTTGTCTCTGTGCTTAATATTAATAAAACGTAAAAATACAAAGAAAAATCACTGACTGTTTTGTTTTAATAAGAAACAAAGCATGTTTAATTCTTACAGTGAAGACGCTGTTTTATTTTACATTAAAATAATGACATTCAATTTCTGTAGTAGGGTGTTAGACTACTTTAGACTTGCATAAAAGTATTTAATATATTTTTTTCCCAAAAAAAACAATTTTTTTTTAAATTTGTATCTTTTTTCTGTTGTATTGTATTCTTTAAATTAATTACTAATATAAGGTTTTGAACCAAGTCATAATCATGTTAAATAATCGTGATTACAATATTGACTAAAACAATCGTGTTTATGATTTTTGCCATAATGAAGAAAAGTGAATGTGACGTAAAAACGCAATTGCAAGCATGACTTTTTAGCTAGTTTTTCAATCTCTCATCTTTCAGCTCTTTCATCGTAAGTCGTTTTTCACAGGATTCATACCCAAGGAATCCACTTTCTAATTGTGCATTCACACCAAACGCGAATTTAATTATTTGCGAGACTAGATTACATACAAAGTCAATGCAAAGACGAATTTGCACGGGCAATGCAAATGACGCGAAATGCGCAACGCGTTTGCCGTGAACGCGTGACATTCTCCTCAACCGTGTCTTCCGTGCAAGTTCAAAAATTTCAACTCGAGCGGAAAATTGGCATGACGCGTAATGGTGCGGTCACACCAGACGCGAATGGCGCGTTAAGCGCGAGTGATTTACATGTTAAGTCAATGCAAAGACGCAATAGACCTCCCTGCGGCACGTTTCGCGCGAATTGAGCGTTTCTGGCGTTTGACACGCGAATCACGCAATTTGAAAAATCTGAACTTTAGCGAAAATTCGCGCTGCGTTAACCAATCAGCGGCTTTCTCTAGTAGTGAAGGAGGCAGAAATCCGAACCAACAATGCAGGACAAAATCATCGTTGTATGTGGATACTCGCAGCTGTATGATACATCTTATTACTTTTATAGAAACAGGAATAAAAAGGATCTCGCTGGGAAGAAAGTGAGTGAGGAGGTCGGACAATCTGGTAAATTGTAAAAAAAAAAAACGCTCTTTATTCAATTTGAGCTATGTATATATACATATTGTGACTACAAGCTAGTTAAAGGCAGCAAATTGAGCTTATTCACCGTATTTTACAACTACTTTCCCACTGACCAGTGGCAGAAGCTCCTCCTTGACGCAAATTAGCGTCTGTTGTGAAGTGAATTTCACGTGTGAATGAAGTGAGTAAACTCAAAATGTTCAAGTGTCCAACTACGCGCGAATAGCGCGATTTATTCCCCAGACCAAAGACACGATAGACCTCCCTGCGGCACGATTCACGCGAATGAGGTGTCGCGAATTACGCGATTCATGCGAATGCCACAGCGCGAATTGAGCGTTTCGGGCGTTTGGCGCGCGTAACGCGCAAATCGTACAAGTTGAAAAATCAGAACTTTGGCGAAATTTCGCACCGCGTTAACCAATCAGGAGCTTTCTCTGGTAGTGAAGGAGGCAGAAATCCGAACCAACAATGGAGGACAAAATCATCCTCACTGTATGTGGATACTCGGAGCTGTACGATACATCTTACTACTTTTATAGAAACAGGAATAAGTAAACTCAAAAAAGCGTCCAACTATGCGCGGATAACGCAATTTAAAGTTCAGAATTTTCAACTTGTGCAAATCACGCGTTACGCGCGTCAAACGCCCAAAACGCTCAATTCGTGTGATTCCCGCAAGTTGAAATATCTGAACTTTGGTGAAAATGTGTGGGGTGTTAACCAATCAGGAGCTTGTTTTAGTAGTGACGTGATTACGATGTAGCGAGTGGAGGCAGAAATCCGAAACAACAATAGAGGACAAAATCATTGTTGTCGTATGTGGATACTCGGAGCTGTACGATACATCTTCGTACTTTTACAGAAACAGGAATAAAAAGGATCTTGCTTGCAAGAAAGTGAGTGAGGAGGTTTTCTTTACTCAATTTGAGCGATATATATATATATATACATATTGAGACTGCAAGCTAGCTAAAGCAGGGAAATTTAGCTTATTCGCCATATTTTAGAACTACTTACCTGCTGACTAGTGGCAGAATCCCCTCCCATGACACGAATTCAGGTCTGGTGTGAAGTGAATTTCATGCGCGAATGAAGCGAGTAAACTCGATATGTTCAAGCATCCAATTAATTCGCGCAAATCACGTCTGATGTGAACGCCCCATTAGTCCAATTCTGTGCCGGCTGAGAAAACATACCAAGCCAAACATATGGAGCTGTAATCATAACTGTATATAAAAAAACGATTACAAGTGCTCGCTGTTTTACTCCCTCTAGTGTTACTTTCTGTTAGAAACTGCAGTGCTATGTAATTATTGGTGCATATTTCGCATCTTGCGAAAAAAAAAAAGCTCCCACAGATACAAATTGATTAAAAGCAAATGATTACAAATTTTTCATTTTTTGGCTGAGCTACCCCATCTTTTCCTATCTTACACTACTTGTCATCCAGCTGTAAACTAAAACCACTAGAATTTAATATTTAGCTATATATATTAAATATATAAACATATAGGTCATTTTAGAACCCTTGACAGTTATCAGCCAAGCTAACACGTTTCAAATAAATATCTACACTTGCTTTCTTTTGATGTGCTACCAAAGTATAACAATGAGGTCAGTGGCAAAATGTAAATCACTACTGGCCCACAGAAGTGCAAATCAGATTTTTATATATTTCCTTTTGAGTATACAATCATAAATTCTAACCATGGCATGTACTTCCTCTTCTAATCATTTTTATGTTCACGCCATTAGACTCTAAAGCGCAAATTGATTTAAAATCACGAATAAATCTGAATCACCTCACACCGAGGACAGAGGCCGAGCACAAAGGTTAAAGGGAACAATCATTTCAGGACATTCAGGACGTTTCGTGTCATCTGCGCCCTTGGAGTCAGCTAGCATTTCCTCTCCTCACTCAATGGAGAATAATAGCTATTGAGACGCATCTGAATTCAGCCTCTCCACGCCATTCATCATTAGTACATAGCCTCTTCATTTTATACCACATGCAAGCCACAATTAGTGTCAGCGCGGAAAACACTGGAGCAGCATTCGACATGCTCCGCTGCACTATTAGCACACAGTTTGAACAAACAAACTCACAGTGTCTGTTGCTAGTACAGGCTAATAGGCTAATAATTCACATCAACTGTTAAATAAAAAGATACAACTCACTATCATCGGCAACAACACAAATATCAATCATATTAAGTACTATGGGATTTTAGAACATATCTAAAGTTCTTTAGCTCTACTTTATGCTTCACAGATATATGTATTGTCTGTATGTAAATGCGATATGAAAGAATAGATATTCTGACAGCACTAATGTGTGTTTTTTTGCACGTGCAACCTCTTCTAAAGTGAATTGCATTGTGGCCCCTTTTCTGTAATAGCTGGTTTGTTGTCATGGACACAGATTTAAAAAAAAAAAAAAAAACTATGATCTGTGTCCATAGCAACTGAGTGAATTTCAGTACAGCCAAAAATGGTTTGGGGGAAAAGTCTTTAAGGCAGTACAGGCAGATACGTGGGGTCCATCCTTCACGTCTCAAGAGCTAAATATTATAAAACAGCACCAGTGTCACGACCGAAAACTCAGTTCCGAAATCAGTCTTTTGGAAAAAAGTCTGATTTACTCTTTTTAAATACAGTGTGGCGCATCTCAGTTTGATATATGAACATGATATATGACCAAACTATTTATGTGAACATATTGGCTGTGCCATTAAACATCTAACTGTTTTCACCAAGTGCAATATGCGACTCAATGATATTCTGTACAACGTGTCTTCTCTATTATACAGCAGATGAGTGCTTTGTTTAGAAATAGAAGAGGACATTCTAGAAAAGCCTCTGTATCCCTTGAGAAATAAAGTTGATGACTATTTTTAGAAAGTCAGTCGTACAGCCCCCTGCTGGTGAAGGCGCTGTGCTGCACTGCTGTGCTATAAAGGAGGAGGATGTGTTGCTGAGCGAGTAACAGGATTATATCACCACATTATGAGCACCAGATCAGCCAATAAACTGCCGTTCGTGGGTAAACACAGAAGATGTACAGAAAATCTGCACATTTAGATGATGCTAGCAACAATGTTGTTGTGGGTTTGATTACCTGGGAAAGTATAATGTATACTGTAACCTGTACAGAAAGCTGCTGTGCATAAAAATGGAACATAAATTAAATAGAACTAATTCACTTATTTTTAATCATAATTTGCCTTAAAGGAATAGTTGAAAGCTGCAAATTTGCTAAAAAAAAAGGCCATCCAAGATGTAGATGTGCTGTTTCTTCATTCGAAGAGATTTGGAGAAATGTAACATTACATCACTTGCTCACCAATGGATCTTCTGCAGTGAATGGGTGCCGTCAAAATGAGAGTCCGAACAGCTCATAAAAACAATAATCCACGAGTAATGTAGTAATTAACAAGTTGCAGATTATTTCTCGCAATTGAGAGTTTAAATCTCAGAATTCTGAGAGAAAACGTCTGAATAGTGAGGAAAAAAAGCAATAGCGAGTTTAAACCTCAGAATTCTGAGGAAAAAAAGTCAAAATTGCAAGATAAAAACTTGCAATTGCGAGAAAGAAAATCAAAACTGCGAAATACAAACTCGCATTTGCGAGAAAAGTCAGAGACAAGTCACAAATCTGACTTTATAATTTGCGCGTTTAAATCAGAAATAGTCAGGATAGTGAGGAAAAAAGTCAAAATTGCGAGATATGAACTCGCAACTGCGAGAAAGAATTGCGAAATACAAACTCGTGTTTGCGAGAAAAGTCAGAATTGCGAATTTGCAATTCTCACTTTAGAATTTGCAACTGCGAGTTTATATCACACAATTCTTTCTTTATAACTCGCAATAGTGAGAATAGTAAGGAAAAAAGGAATTGTGAGAAAGTCGGAATTGCAAAATACAAACTCACATTTGTGAGAAAAGTCAGAATAGTGAGAAAAAGTCAAAATTGCAAGATAAAAACTCGCAATTGCGAAAAAGAAAATCAGAATTGTGAAATACAAACTTGCATTTGCGAGAAAAGTCAGAATTGCGAGTTTTTAATCGCAATTCTGACTTTATAATTAGCATTTGCAAGTTTATATCAAATTTATAACTTGCAATTGAGAGAAAGAAAGTCAGAATTGCGAAATACAAACTCGCATTTGTGAGAAAAGTCTGAATAGTGAGGAAAAAAAATTGCAAGATATAAACTCGCAATTGCAAGAAAGTCAGAATTGTGAAATACAAACACGCATTTGCGAGAAAAATCTGAATTGTGGATTTTAAATTGCAATTCTCACTTTAGAATTTGCAATTGCGAGTTTATATCATGCAATTCTGACTTTATAACTCGCAATAGTGACTTTAAACCTCTGAGAAAAAAGTCAGAATAGTGAGGAAAAAAGGCAAAATTGTGAGATAAAAACTTGCAATTGCGAGAAAGTCAGAATTGCAAAATACAAACTCGCATTTGTGAGAAAAGTCAGAATAGTGAGAAAAAAGGTCAAAATTGCAAATAAAAACTCGCAATTGTGAGAAAGAAAATCAGAATTGTGAAATACAAATTTGCATTTGCGAGAAATTTGCAATTGCGAGTTTATATCGAAGTCAGAATTGTGAAATACAAACTAACATTTCTGAGAAAAGTCAGAATAGTGAGGAAAAAAGTCAGAATTGCAAGATATAAACTCGCATTTGTGAGAAAAGTCAGAATTTGTGAGTTTTAAATTGCAATATTGGCTTTAGAATTTGCAGTTGTGAATTTAAACCACAGAATTCGGAGAAAAAAGTCTGAATAGTGAGGAAACAAAATCTAAATTGCGAGAAAGAAAATCTGAATTCATCAGAGTTTATATCACACAATTCTGACTTTATAATTTGCAATTGAGAGTTTATATTGAATTTATAACTCATAATTACGATAAAGTCAGAATTGCGAAATACAAACTTTTCTGAGAAAAGTCAGAATAGTGAGGAAATAAGGTCAAAATTGTGTGATATAAACTCGCAATAGCAAGAAAGAAAGTCAGAATTGCGAAATACAAACTTGCATTTGCGAGAAAAGTCAGAATTGTGACTTTAGAATTTGCAATTGTGAGTTTATATCACGCAATTCTGACTTTATAACTCGCAATTACAAGTTTAAACCAAGCGGCAACCTCCCGCTCTCTCTATTGAAACTAAAACGGAAGTGACTTAAACTGCAATTCATCGACTGGCCGCTAGAGACTGGCTGCAAAAGGGAATCAGTCCCATTGACTCCCCATGTTAAAATGCCCAACTTTACAGCAGAAAAAAAGTATGTTTAAAGCCTGGTTGAAAAAATGGTTTTGGTCTATTCTCCAGTGGTATTAGTCTGACTCTGTGTGGTCGAGAGCCGTCTTCTCAGGCTGAGGAGTCCGCACACGGCTCTGTGTCGGGGGCCTGCTGGGCACAGGCCCCCCTCTGTGGCTCGTATGAGCCCTGTTCACACTGCAGCAATCAAGATTTTTGCTGAAAGATTGTCTTTCCTATTGTAACGCAGGACTCGACAACAGCGTGGTAAGATCCAAGTGTGAGCTTTATTACAGATCGTAGTCAAGACAGGCAGGGTCGAACACCAGCAAACAGTAATATCCAGGGCAAGACAAAAGCGTAATCCAGTAAATACAGGCATGGGTCAAACTCCAAAAGGGCAGTCCAAAGTAGCAAATCAAACAAAACAATGAAGCAAGGCAAAACTATGGCAAAATAACTATGACTATGACAATGAAAACAAAACCGTGGCAAAAACAAGGCAATGAAACGAGAGAACGCTTAGTAGAGTCCGCACAGCAAAACAATACTTTGCGATGTCTGTTTGGTAATAGCTGCCTTTTACGCCCACCAAACAGGAAGTAACCAACGAGGCAGCAGAGGGAGCAGCAACAGTCAGAGTGAGTAAGGACTCCCTCTGCTGGCCTGGCGTTACACCTATAATTGCTGAATTCCTTTGGATTGTAAAACTGGTGTTATCAGATAGTTGCCCTGGCAACTGAGCCCTTAAGGCCCAGTTGCCTTACTGTTGGTCGAATTTGGGGGTTGTTTCTAGAACGCCAACCTAAAGTTGGCTTGTTGGTTTTAAGGATAATTTGTTAAATGTAACAAATAACTATATCTGATTGGTCCAGACGCTACAAGTGTTTGTAAGAATCAAATCCATCAAGATTTTTTAAGTTCAAAATGTTGCTTCCAGCTAAAAACAGTCCTCTATTCATAATATATTCCTTTCTCTAGTTAAAAAGTTGTCACATTTGAATCAAACAGAAGAGAAATATGCACAGATCAAGCACTGTTTGCAAATCAAAACAGTCCAAAACAGTCCAAAGCAGTGACAGTTTAAAGTTAAAATGCCATGATGGTAAATTTGTTTCTACAAACACACAACTTTTTGTGTCACAAGACGTTAATTGATGGACTGGAGTTGTGTCAATTACTTGTCTCTCATTCTAACGGCACCCATTCACCGTAGAGTGAATTATGTAATGCTAAATGTCAATTTTTTCCAATGAAGAAACAAAATCATCTACATCTTGGATTGCCTGAGGGTAAGTACGTTTACAGAAATTTTCATTTTTAGATGTACTGTTCCTTTAAAATCATTTCCTGCAATTACATGACAGAGAAAGGCAAACCACACAGACCAAAAATAATGAAGTGTAATATTTGTAAACATGCCCTGGTTATGTTATAAAGCCTGCATTAGAACAATATTTTATGTATCCTCTGCAACCCCCTCATCTGCCATCAAGCAGCCCCACAAAGGCATCATTACAGAGAATTACCTGATGTCTGTAAGAAGACCCAATCAAGGCCCTTCACCATTGACCAACTCTTGTCTTTACAAGACAATAGAGTGTGTAAATCTCCTTCCACCCGTCGTACAATCATCTCTCATCATGACACTATTAGCCCTTGGACCTTAGTGGCTATTCCTAGCCCTTTTTCAATTAGAGCTGGCTCTCAGGAGATGGTGGTGTGTCTGTTTGTGAGTGTGTCGAGTCCAGAACATTACGTACAGATAAGTGTGTTTTATCTGTAGTAGAGCATGATGGTCAATTGGGAAATTGTAAAATTGCACATGAAGTGAAAGCAATGGATGTTTAGATCACACACTAGTTATCAAAAATGAAATTTTTCATAAATGGACATCACAACACTGTGAAAAAATGGTACGTACAAAGCTGTCACTAGGACATATGTGTGTGTCTGTGTGTGTGTGTTCTATGAGAGGCCGTTTCTGCCACTGAATAAAAACTAAAAAAGGTAATTGCGACTTTTTATCTCACAACTCTTGCTAGTTTATATCTTGCAATTCTGACTTTATAACACACATTTGCTAGTTAGGTCAAAATTGAGAGATATAAACTCGCAATTCTAAGAATTTTTATCCCCTCAAAATTAAACTTCATAACTCACAGTTGCAAGTTTATATCTTATTTATTTGCGAGAATTGCGAAAAAGAAAGTCAAAATTGCAAGATACAAACTGGCATTTGCAAGAAAAAAAAGCTATCTCGCAATTCTGACTTTTCTTGCAATAGTGAGTTTATATCATGCAATTCTGAGAAAAAAAAGTCAGAATTGCAAGAAAGTCAGAATTTGTGAGAAAGAAAGTCAAAATTGTGAAAAAGTCAGATCTCCAAGATAGCTTTTTTCTCATAAATGCAAGTTTGTATCTTGCAGTTCTGACTTAATAACTTGAGTTTAAAAGCCAGCATTGTGAGAAAAAGTCAGAATTGCGAGAAAAAGTCAATTGCGAGTTTCTGATCTCAATTCTGATTTTATAACTCGCAATTGCAAGTTTAAATCTAACAATTCTAAGAAAAAAAGTCAGAATTGCTACATATAAACACATAATTGTGAGAAAAAGTCATAATTGTGAGAAAAAGTCAGAATTGCAAGAAAAAAAGTCAGAATTATTTTTATCTTGTGGTTGTGGGTTTATATCACGCAATTCTGAGAAAAAAGTCAGAATTGTGATTTTATATCTCACAATTCTGACTTTATAACCTGCAAATGTGAGTTTATATCTTACAATACAGAGGAAAGTCAGAATTGCCAAAAAAAGTCAGAATTGTGAGATATTGTTACGGAAGCAGACAGACAAAGAAGGTAAGTGATAATAAACCAGTTTATTTTCACAGCAGAGCAGATGAAGGAAGATGACGTGCACAAATGGGTAAGTATAACAGTTCTATAGAAGTTCTTGAAGGATATCCGTAATCTGATGATAGTGTTTTTCCCTTTTTGCAGGAACGACCGGAGGATGAAGTGGATTCGCTGAGTGAGTCTCTGTAGACTTACGGCACACACACCGCTGATTGGATCCAGGAGAAATGACAGACTTACGACACACACCCCCGTTGAGTCGAGTGGATGGAGCTGCACAGACTGAAATGGAACAGAGCAGAGATAAGTAGCAACAGGTAGGTAAGTTTGTGATCTCGCAGAGAGAAGCACAATGAGTCCGCTTCGAATGAACGAGCCCGGACAATGAGAGGTGCGTGGTGTGTGCTTTTATAGGGGTGTGGCTGATTAGGTGCAGGTGTGTGTAATTAATAGTCAGGTGACTGTGATCACTGGGTGACTGTGGTGGATGAACCTGGCCAATCCGTGACATTACCCCCCTCCCCAGGGCCCGCCGAGACCTCAGACGTCGTGGTGGTCTACCTCGTCCCCGAGGTGCAGGGTATTCTGGGTGACTTGTGTGGAATTTCTCCATGAGCGTGGGGTCCAGGATGTCGGCTCTGGGAATCTTTCTTCGGGTCCGTATCCTTCCCAGTCCACAAGATATTCGAGTTGACCACCACGACGTCGGGACTGCAGAATCTCCTTGACTGTGTAGATGGAACCCTCTTCCAGATCCAAGGGGGGATGGGGTTCCTCTTCTTGGCCAGGTTCTGTGGAGAGAAGCAGAGGTTCGTGAAAGGGTTTTAACAATGAAACGTGAAATGTGGGGTGAATCCTATATTGAGGTGGTAGCTGGAGTTTATACGTTACGGGGTTGACCTGTTCCAGGATGGTGAAGGGGCCAACAAATCTGGGACTGAGTTTCTTTGAGGTCAGTCGCATGTGGATATCCCGAGTGGAGAGCCAGACCTTCTGTCCCGGAGTGTAGACTGGACCAGGAATCCTCCTACGATCCGCAACGATCTTGTTTCTGCGAACTGCCCTCTGAAGATGGTGATGAGCCTCGTCCCAGACTCTCTCGCTCTCCCGAAACCAGTGATCGACTGCGGGCACCTGTGATGGTTCACCATTCCAGGGGAAGAGAGGAGGCTAGAAACCGAGCACAAACTGGAATGGTGTGAGTCCTGTGGTGGGTTGCCGCAGTGAATTCTGGGCATATTCCGCCCAGCCCAGAAACTGGTTCCAGGAGTCCTGGTGGCTGTGGCAGAAGGTCTTGAGGAACCGCCCCACCTCCTGGATCTTCCTCTCCGTCTGGCTGTTGGTTTGCGGATGGTAGCCAGAGGAGAGACTGATGGTCACACCTAGGAGCCTGAAGAATGACTTTCAGACTCTGGAAATGAATTGGGGTCCTCTGTCCGAAACTATGTCTTCGGGGATACCGTAGTAATGGAAGACATGGTTGAAGAGTTTTTCCACTGTTTCCAGAGCAGTAGGGAGACCTCTTAAGGGTAAGAGCGGGCAGAACTTTGAAAAACGATCCACTATGATTAGGATGCAGGCATTTCCATCAGAGGGAGGAAGATCCGTCATGAAGTCTACCCCTAGGTGTGACCAGGGGCGGTTTGGGGTCGGCAAGGGATGGAGTTGTCCTGCTGGTAAATGACGGGGACTTTTGGACATGGCACACTCCTTACAGCCAAGCACATACCTTCTCACATCCCTTGCCATTTCAGGCCACCAGAAGCGTTCAGACAGCAGCGAGAGGGTGTTGTTGGCCCCTGGATGCCCAGTGCCCAGGGAGGTGTGTGTAGAATGGATGAGATCTACCCGTTGATCAGGAGGAATGAATTGGTGGTCTGGAGGACAACCCGGCGGAGGTCTGGCTTCTGGAGGAGTGTCGGCTGGAGGAGCAGACCATTCTATCGGACTGATGATGATATTCTCAGGAATGATGGTTGTGGGTTCTTTGGATGATTCTTGCAGGTCATGGAGTCTTGAGAGAGCATCAGCTCTGACGTTCTTGGGTCCCGGACGATAAGTTATGGAGAGGTTGAAGCGTGAGAAGAATAATGACCAGCGGGCTTGACAAGGGTAGAGTCTTTTGGCATCACGAAGATATTGCAGATTTTTATGATCAGTTATGACTTGAAATGGATGTTTAGCTCCCTCCAGCCAGTGTCGCCACTCCTCCAGGGCGAGCTTGATTGCCAGTAAATCGCGGTTGCCGATGTCATAATTCCTCTCCGCAGGGTTGAGCTTCCGGGAGAATTAGGCACGTGGATGGAGTAATTTAGGGGTACCTTGGAACTGGCATAGTACGGCTCCTACTCCAGTGGTTGAAGCATCGACTTCCACAATGAAAGGTAGATTGGGGTTAGGATGAGTCAGGAGTGGAGCTTGTGTAAAGGCTTCTTTCAGGGCTTGGAAGGCTGCGGCTGCATCAGAGTTCCAGGAGAGAGTTTTGGGTTTGCCCTTCAGGAGGCTGGTTAATGGAGCTGTGATAATACTTTCTTGTCTTGTATGAAGCATCTGTAAAAGTTGGCAAATCCGAGAAATCTCTGTAACTCCTTGATCGTGGTGGGTTCTGGCCAGGAAACAACTGCATTCACCTTTCCCTCGTCCATGCGAACCCCTTCATGGTCGATGATGTATCCGAGGAAGTGAACTGATGACAGGTGAAATGAACATTTCTCAGCCTTGAGGTAGAGTTGGTGATCACGCAGCCTTTGGAGGACCTCCGCAACGTGGTGGCGATGTTCGGCATCACTCTGGGAGTAAATCAAAATATCATCTATGTAGACAATGACGAAGTGATGGAGAAACTCCCGGAGGACTTCATGAATGAAGTTTTGGAATACGGAGGGGGCATTGACCAATCCGTAAGGCATAACCAAATACTCGTAGTGGCTAGTAGGGGTCACGGATGCAGTCTTCCATTCGTCCCCCTCTCGTATTCTTACCAGGTTATAAGCGCTGCGGAGGTCCAGCTTGGTGAATATGCGTGCAGTCCGGAGTTGTTCCAGGGCCGCAGGAACGAGAGGAAGGGGATACCTGAATTTGACTGTACCTTGGTTGAGGATGCGATAATCGATATATGGCCGCAGCCCTCCATCCTTCTTCGCAATGAAGAAAAAACTGGATGCTGCGGGTGAAGTGGAAGGACGGATATACCCCTGACTCAGAGCTTCCTGGATATACTCCTCCATGGCCTTGGTCTCCGGAAGCGACAACGGGTAAGACTTTCCTCTGGGCAGTGTGGCATCTGGAACCAGGTCGATGGCACAGTCCCATGGCCGATGAGGAGGTAGCTGGGAAGCTCTCTTGGGGCAGAAGACGTCTTGAAAGGTAGAGTAGATTGTGGGAATCTTTACAGATCTCTTTAAGGGACTTTCCACAGAAGTAACACAGACAGGCAGAGATTTAGGAATGAGTCGAGGTAAATCGGGGAAACAACCTGGTGAGCATCCTTTTCCCCATTTTAATATCTCTCCTGTGCCCCAAGAGAGAATGGGATTGTGCTTCACCAGCCACGGGCACCCCAAGATGATGTCCATAGATGCACCCTCCAGAACCAGAAGTTGAATATCCTCTTGATGAAGTAGACCAATTTGAAGTTTGATGGTTTCACATTTCCGATGAATCCGGGTGCGTGATTTTATTGAGTTGGTGATGGGTTGAATCTGGTAGATCGTAGACGAAGCCTCAGTACGGAGTTGGAGCTGGCGACAGAGGGTACTGGAGATGAAATTCTCAGCTGACCCGGAGTCGATGAGGGCGGTGGCTGAAGACGATGAGTGGGTGGTTAACTGAACATTGGTAGTGAGAGGATGCATTTTTTCAACATCTGTATGGATGACACTCACCAATGAACGGACTGGATGAAGAGGGCAGTTCAACCGGACATGTCCGCTTGCCCCACAGTACATACAGAGACCCCGGGTCAGCCTCCTCTGTCGCTCAGCAGCAGTGAGTTTTCCAGCTTCAATAATCATAGGTTCAGGTTCTGGAGGGTGAGCTGGCTCAGAAGGGCGGAGGAGTGCAGTAGTAACAGGTTTTTGAAGTGACTGGTATGATTGCATACGGTCAGAACATAGAAGAGCTTGTTGGATAAATTTATCCAAACCCATAGTATCATCCAGAGCAGCCAGTTGCAGACAGAACTTCAGTTCCAAGCCGAGCCAGTAGGTGGTCAGAAGAGATCGCTCATTCCATCCACTAGCGGCGGCGAGTGTGCGAAAACGAAGAGAGTATTCCTGAGTAGTCATATTTCCTTGTTTGAGATGGTAAAGCTGTTCCCCAGCCGATACTTCCCCATCAGACTGACCGAATACTTCTTTGAAATGAGCGATAAAATTCTGGATGGATCGGGTAGCCGGCCCGGCTTGTAGCCAGATGGTCTCAGCCCATTGTAGAGCAGGTCCCGTGAGAAGTGACGTGATGAAGGCAATTTTTGACTGATCTGTGGGATACAAAGCAGGTTGCATAGTGAATATCAGAGAACATTGTAACAGAAATCTGTTGCACTCCTCCGCCCCGCCAGAATAGGGCGCTGGTCAGGCCATGGGACTGGAATTGACGGGTGCCGAAGAAGTGCTAGGTGCCGAAGGTGCTGCGGATGGTGGTGCGGATGGCATAGTGGTAGGTGATTGCAGCAACACCTTCCTCGGAGAATCCACCAGTTCCTGAAACGGATCAGGGTTGCTCATGCTGTGTGCTGTCTTGGTCCGGGCTAACTGTTACGGAAGGTCAAGGTCAAGGTCAAGTTTATTTATATAGCACCTTAAAAGCAACGAGTGCTGACCAAGGTGCTGCACAACCAAAAATCAACTAACAAAGCATTAAGACAAATAGAATATAAAATCATTGAAAAATAAATAAGAAATGCAAACATCACAAGACAATAGAGATACAACATAATATCTTCAAATTAAACAAAAGCCTGAGAAAAAAGATAGGTTTTAAGAGACGATTTAAAATAAGATAATGTAGGGGATGATCTGATAGATAAGGGCAAAGAATTCCAGAGCATAGGACCATGAACCCATGAGGAAGCAGACGGACAAAGAAGGTAAGTAATAATAAACCAGTTTATTTTCACAGCAGAGCAGATGAAGGAAGATGACGTGCACAAATGGGTAAGTATAACAGTTCTATAGAAGTTCTTGAAGGATATCTGTAATCTGATTGTAATATATTTTGATAGGAGGTTTAATTAGGGAGGAAAGATGACAGACACGTACTCTACAAGCGTACTTCTTTACTGAGAACTCACGCTCAAAACAGGTCACCTACAAACACATGAGGGGGCGTGGTTTAAAACATAATTGCCACTCAGAACATCTATTACACTGATGATAGTGTTTTTCCCTTTTTGCAGGAACGACCGGAGGATTAAGTGGATTCGCTGAGTGAGTCTCTGTAGACTTACGGCACACACACCGCTGAATGGATCCAGGAGAAATAACAGACTTACAACACACACCCCCTTGAGTCGAGTGGATGGAGCTGCACAGACTGAAATGGAACAGAGCAGAGGTAAGTAGCAACAGGTAGGTAAGTTTGTGATCTCGCAGCGAGAAGCACAATGAGTCCGCTTCGAATGAACGAGCCCGGACAATGAGAGGTGCGTGGTGTGTGCTTTTATAGGGGTGTGGCTGATTAGGTGCAGGTGTGTGTGATTAATGGTCAGGTGACTGTGATCGCTGGGTGACTGTGGTGGATGAACCTGGCCAATCCGTGACAGATATAAACTCACATTTACAAGAAAAAGTCAGAATTGTAAGTTTTTATCTCATAGTTTTAAGTTTATATCATGCAATTCTGACTTTATAACTTGCAAATGTGAGTTTATATTTCACTATTCTGAGGAAAATTCAGAATTGCGAGATATACTATAAACTAGCAGTTGCAAAAAAAAGTCAAAATTGCAAGAAAAAAATTCAGAATTGCAAGAAAAAAGTCAGAATTGTGAGATACAAACTCACATTTGCAAGAAAAAAAGTCCGATTTGTGAGTTTTTATCTCGTAGTTGTGAGTTTATATCACGCAATTATGACTATTACTCGCAAATGCGAGTTTGTATTACAAATCAGAACTGCGAGAAATAAATTCACAATTGCGTGAAAAAAGTCTGAATTGTTTTTATCTTGTAGCTGTGAGTCATAATTGTGAGTTTATATCTTGCCATTCTGAATTTTAAACTCGCAGTTGCAAGTTTATATCGTGCAATTCTGACTTTATAACTCACAAAAGTCAGTTTATATTTCACTATTCTGGGGAAAATTCAGAATTGTGAGATACACTATAAACTAGCAGTTGCAAAAAAAAGTCAAAATTGCAAAAAAAAAAGTCAGAATTGCTAGATACAAACTTGCATTTGCAAGAAAAAAGAGATTGGTGAGTTTTTGTCTCTTAGTTGTGAGTTTATATCACACAATTCTGAGAAAAAGTCATAATCGTGAGTTTATATCTTGCAATTCTAACTTTATAACTCACAAATGCGAGTTTATATCTTACAATTGAGAGGAAAAGTCAGAAATGTTAGAAAAAAGTCAGAATTGTGAGATATAAACTCACATTTGCAAGAAAAGTCAGAATTGCACGTTTTATCTCTTAGTTGTGAATTTATATCACTCAATTCGGGGGAAAAAAAATCTGAATTGTGAGTTTATATCTCACAATTCTGACTTTGTAACTTTCAAATGTGAGTTAATATTTCACAATTCAGAGAAAAAGTCAGAATTGTGAAAAAAAAGTCAGATATCACACAATTCTGAGAAAAAAAAATCAGAATTATGAGTTTATATCTTGCAATTCTGAATTTTTAACTCGCAATTGCGAGTTTATATCACGCAATTCTGACTTTATAACTCACAAAAGTCAGTTTATATTTCACTATTCTGAGGAAAATTCTGAATTGTGAGATACACTATAAACTAGCAGTTGCAAAAAAAGTCAAAATTGCAAAAAAAAAGTCAGAATTGCTAGATACAAACTTGCATTTGCAAGAAAAAAGAGATTGGTGAGTTTTTGTCTCTTAGTTGTGAGTTTATATCACACAATTCTGAGAAAAAGTCATAATCGTGAGTTTATATCTTGCAATTCTGACTTTATAACTCACAAATGCGAGTTTATATCTTACAATTGAGAGGAAAAGTCAGAAATGTTAGAAAAAAGTCAGAATTGTGAGATAAACTCACATTTGCAAGAAAAGTCAATTGCACGTTTTATCTCTTAGTTGTGAATTTATATCACTCAATTCGGGGGAAAAAAATCTGAATTGTGAGTTTATATCTCACAATTCTGACTTTGTAACTTGCAAATGTGAGTTAATATTTCACAATTCAGAGAAAAAGTCAGAATTGTGAAAAAAAAGTCAGATATCACACAATTCTGAGAAAAAAAATTCAGAATTGTGAGTTTAAATCTTGCAATTCTGAATTTTTAACTCGCAATTGCGAGTTTATATCACGCAATTCTTGCTTTATAACTCACAAATGCGAGTTTATATCTTACAATTCTGAAAACTCACATTTGCAAGAAAAAGTCAGAATTGCACATTTTTATCTCTTAGTTGTGAATTTATAACACGCAATTCTGAGAAAAAATGTCAGAATTGTGAGTGTGAATTCTTGCAAATGCAAGTTTGTATCTTGCAAACCTGAGGAAAAAAGTCAGAATTGCAAGTTTGTGTCATGCAATTATGAGAAAAAAAAGTCAAAATTGTGAAATAAAGTCACAATAAAAATAATTCAGTGCCAAAAACTGGCTTCTACAGTGTTTCTTCCCTTATTCAGTCTATGGCTCAAGGGTTGTCCAAAACCAATGACCGACAAAAACAAAAACTAAAAACATTAGTTTTCTTCCATTATGAAGAACCGTTTGTGCAACAGAAAGGTTCCATAGATTTTTAAGGCTTTTCTCGGAACCATAGATGCCAATAAAGAACCTTTATTGTTAAGAGTGCAATATATAAATTGTTTAATAGTTTTATACGTATTATTATTTAAAGTGATCTGATTAAATGCTGTTTTACAAGCTTAGAAGATCTTGCTTTATCAGCCAAACAAATATTTTTTTGTCTTACAAACTGTAACTTTTACGTTTACCTTTAAGTACAACTTACATTTACAGTTTTCAAACAGGATTCAATACACCTATAATAGAGAAAATGAAAAGGTCTTATTTATTTGCTGCCTTCCTCCATGCACATCATCGTCCTCTCCTGCCTTTACAGGAACATTGACACTGAGATCCAGCTGATAATATCCCCGGTCCACCAAGACCGCACATCTCACACCTCATACTCTCATTGCTATGTCACACACACCACCCCCGCCTTCTGTGGCGCTGCCTGCACGCTGAAGACTCCAGCAATATGACAGTGGGAATGCAGAGCCCAGCTAATCCCAGGAGAGAGCGCCGCAATGCAGTGGAGATGCTTCAGCAGATCTCCCCTCATCCGTGTGAGTGCCACTGGCAGCTGGTGTGGAGAAGAAAGCCGGAACTGGATCAAGAGCGGGCCGCCCCTGTTTTCTTTAGCTCGACACTTTCACACCGGGCTGAGGGGAACTGGACTAAGATAACCAGGGTGTGCAATGCACACAGACACAGAGCGAGGGGATGCCCTCCCCTGTCCTCCCGACTTTACTATGCAGACGCGTCACTATGGATCAGGATCCCAAGGGGCGGTCATGCAGAAAACCTGCACAGAGCTGGTCTTTGCAGTGTTAAGGGCGAATTAACTTCAACTCAGCTCATTTGTGAAGTCCCTGAGATGTACGTGACTCCAAAACATTCCTGCACTGACTCAGGGTCATTCTATGAAAGGTTTTTCAATTTTATACAGTGTTTTTTTTTTAATTATTATTAGTAAAGGTATAATAATGCAGTTGCATTGCTCCATAATAAGCTCAATGAACAAAGTAACTATAATATTATTGTAGTTGTAATAATATGTAGGACATATTGGAATTATGCCGTTTAATTTGACAGATTCATATGACATTTATTTATTTTGCATATTTTCCAATACAGTTTTTCCATATTACTTTATATATTTTTATAATTTTATATATTAATTTAGCATATTTGCTCATAAAAAAATACAACAATTGTATGTATTTTTTGCATATTAACTTAATTTATTTTTTTATGTTATTAATATGGTGGCTGAGACAGCTCAACGCGCTGCAAACTTAAGAAAACACATGCAAACAGAAAAAACGACAACAAATTAAGAAAACATCTTCATCAGTTTGACAACACAGGCGCTGCAAATCCTCGCAACGCAAACACAAATACGGAAACGCGCTGCAAATTCTCACAACACAACCAAACTCAGAAACGCACTGCAAACACAGGAACGTGCTGCAAACTAACAAACGCGCTGCAAATAGCACGGTCCACAACGGAAATGTTTCAGGGGGACCTCAAAAGTGATGAACCCATCTGGGACCTGATTATTTGTTCAGTGGCTGTTGATCAGAGCAGAGGTGTTGTCGGTGAACTATCACCTTTTAGTGATAGTATAGTATCCCTTAGGTGATAGTGATATAAATAATCAGGTCCCAGATGGTTTGTCACTTTTTGAGGTCCCCCTGAAACATTTCCGTTGTGGACCGTGCTATTTGCAGCATATTTATATATATAAACTTGTTTTAATTACACACACACACACACACACACACACACACACACACACATAATCTTTTTTGCATATTTTATAATAAAATTTTTCCATATGTATATATTTATATAATTTTATTTTATTTATTTTATTTGCATATTTGCAAATAAAAAAATACAATAATTTTATATATTTTTTGCATATTAACTTAATTTATTTTTATTTATTTATTTGCATATTTGCTAATAAAAATAAAATTATCTATATAATCTTTTCCACATATTTTTTCCATATTTACTTTGTTTGTTTATAATTTTACTTATTTATTTTTTGTGTATTTGCAAATAAAAAATGAAAGATATAAATATATTTAAATTTATATATATACACACACTTTTTTGCATATTTGCTAATATGATTTTGTGTGTGTATTTGTTTAGAATTTTATTTATGCAAAAAAATAAATATAAAATCTTTTTTGCATATTTGCTACTACAATTCTTTCCATTACTTTATAATTTATATTTTGTTATCCATTTACTTTATTTGTTTTTATAATTGTATTTATTTTATTTTATAATAAAAATATAATAATAATTATAATAAATATATATTGCATATTTTATGTGTTATTTATTTATCTGCATATTTTCTAATAAAAAAATACATAAAAGTATATAAAATTATATATAATCTTTTTTGCATATTTACTTTGTTTATAATTTTATTTATTATCTTTTGCATATTTGCTCATATACACACACACACACACACACACACACACACACACACACACATTTATTGATTTGTTAAATATATACAGTAAATAAACCCTTTTTGCATATTTGCTAATACTTTTTTGTATATTTACTTTATTTTTTATAACTTTATTTTTTTTGTCATATTTTCTAATAACAAAATTAAAATGGTTTAGTTTAGAAAATGTTCATGTGCAGTTGCTGCATAATTTATCCCTATTTTAATGCATTTTCTCTAAAAAATAATAGACAGTTTGTGACAGAGACTATAGGCCAAAACACTGTTTTGATCATAGGAAACTGTAATACAAAAACGTAATAAAACTGGCTTTTAGTAAGAGAGATATTACAGTTTTTTAGTTTACAAGCTAGTTTAGACTGATTGATAACCACTGCCACAGAAAATAAATATATTATAAATATTAGATGAAAAAATATAACGGGCGTAAAAATAAGAAATTTTGTATTTGGCAATTAACTATTAAAAAACCCCCAGAAATTACAATACTGAATTACTTATTAACTGAATTACTTCAGTTGGCATCAGCTATTCACTGCTAAAGTACATTTTTCACATAATGTAAGTATATAAGAGGGTGAAAATGGTTCACATTTTGTATATGCTGAGTCACTGTGGTTTATACTGTATTCTGTGTAAAAAAAAAAAAAAAAATCTCTACTCATTGGATTGAAATCATACTTGTGGATTATTTATACTGCAGTGTTAGAAGTCTCAGTATAACCTATATTTAACATTCCACCACCAGCTGGGTCTTTAGGTTTGGCTTATTCCCTGGAAGCCTGTGAACAAACAGGGCTAAACAAGCACACAGACACAAACAGAAACTGGCAGCCTGCTCACAACAGCAGCAAGTGCAAGTGACGGGCATTGCAGGGAAAGGGGGACAAGATGGGCCAGAAACACTCATTAATACTGTATGGGAAACATCTGTATCACAGACATACTTAGATAACCTCACAGTACTACATAAATATTCAACAGGAATTCTGTGTCTTGTGAAAGTGGCAGGGCAAAACCCTCAAGCTTTTTTTTGCCAATATGGCTGACTGTCTACATTACGGGGTGGTAAAACCTTGCTGTTGTGATGCTCAGATAAATGAAAATGTCCTAATTCAACCAATGTATCCTATTCCAGACACCATTCTGTAATGTGGCATTATCTCTGTTTATGGTGCTTACATTCTCCTTATTTCATTAGCTTCACGCATGCAAACACAATACTCACTAGGGTCAAACAAAACAAAACACAGCATCTAAACACATTAATACCCCAAGTGCACTGATGAAATCAGTTTAATTTGTGTCAAACTGTCGATTGTCAATAGAGGGTTTGCACTTACTTCACAATTTGATCAGTTACCCGGATGCACGGCTATATTTACGATACTCGGATGTGAACAACAGCATGGATTACACGGTTAATATACTAATTAATGCATTGTTCTGCTAATTTATGCTGTCTAAACTACAGAAGAAAATGTGTGGAAGCTGCTAAATCATATAGAGAAGGACTTAGTAAGCGGGAAAGGGTGCAATATTTTGATAAACTAAAGTTAATAGGTGGTAAAGATATGTACAAGCAGTATTAATAAAGATATCAGCCTAATATTCCACCTACCTGACTGGAAATGATAAGAACAAACACAAATGTTGTCAAGATTCTTGTCCTGGAAATCCTGGTTCAGTTTGGCCAACCACAAATGCCTTTTGCCCCTCAAACTGTTTTTTGCACTCTTCTCCTTTACCTTAATGTTATAACTTTTTTTAATCTATAGTAGCCTACTCCAAATGTTTTTCCCGGTCGGTCCGATAGTACAGCCCAAAACATGACAATAATTTACCATTTTCAGCAGCAAAAATCAGCAAAATATGCAAGTTCCGTTCAGTTTTTCATTAAAGATGGATGTGCTTCATTGGACTTGTTTTAGACAGATGAAGAGAAACACTCGCCTATTGCATTATAAAGCTTGAAGGAGCCAGAACCATTTTTAATATAACTCCGACTGCATTCGTCTGAAAGAAGAAAATCATATACACCTAGGATGTCTTGAGGGTGAGAAAATAATCGGCTAATTTTCATTTTTGGGTGAACTAACTCTTAAATTTAACAATATTAAACAAACGAAATCAATTTAAACTTATTGGAAAAGTTGATTTATGTAACTCTTGCAAATTAATCACCACACAGAATATGAAGAATATCAAAAGCTTTTTGAGTCAGCTACCTACGGTAGTACTAAACCTGCCAAAATACCAACGCATCTAACTTTAGTATTACTATGCAGCAAATTAGGAGTTTATTGAGGCAAAAGTTGTAGTTAATAGTGAGTATCAGAAAATCAATTTTGAGACAAAAAGTATATAACGGGTTTAAAGGTATATACAGTCAAGCCCAAAATTATTCATACCCCTGGCAAATTCTGATTTAAAGTTACTTTTATTCAACCAGCAAGTTTTTTTTTTTTTTGACCGGAAATGACACAGGCTCTTCCCAAAAGACAATAAGACGATGTACAAGAGGCATCATTGTGGAAAAAAATATTTCTCAGTTTTTATTTACATTTGAACAAAAAGTGGCATGTCCAAAATTTTTCATACCCTTTGCAAACTGTCACAGTCTATGGGAAAATCCAAAGTTCTATACCATTCCAAATAGTCCAAGCTGTTCTAAAACATCCTAATTACCCTGATTCATTGAGAACAGCTGTTTTAATCAACTTAACAGGTGAAAAACAAGCTATCTGCTTGGTTTGTGAACAGTCATGGCATTGTGGCTGTTCACAAGTCAGGAAAGGGCTATAAGACCATATCTAAATGTTTTGAAGTTCCAGTGGCTACAGTGTAAATTATTATAAAAAAAATATTATTAAAAGTGACACCTGTGCTGGCCAGGAGGATAGTGAGAGAGGTAAAAAAGAATCACCACCAAGGCCATCCTGATGAATCTGGGACAGTCTAACGGACACTGCACACCGCTGGGTTCCACAAACGTAGACCAAGGAGGACACCATTTCTCCAGATAAGGCACACAGAAGCCTGCTTGGCCTTTGCAAATGGACAAAGAAGAAGACTTCTGGTCTTCTGTTTTATGGTCAGATGAAAAAAATTGAATTGTTTGGTCAAAATGATGTAGCCTTCATTTGGCGTAAAAAAGGAGAAGCCTTCAACCCTAAGAACACCATCCCCACTGTCAAACATGGTGGTGGGAACCTAATGTTTTGGGGGTGTTTTTCAGCCGGCGGACCGGGAACCTAATCACAGTAAACTGCACCATGAAAAAAGGAGCAATACATCAAAATTCTCAACAACAACATCAGGCAGTCTGCAGAGAAACTTGGCTTTGGGCACCAGTGGACATTTCAGCATGACAACGACCCAAAACACACAGCAAAAGTGGTGAAGAAATGGTTAGCAATTATAAAAAGCATTTGATTGCTGGTTTTTCTAAAGGCTTTTCTATTAATTATTGAGAAGGGTATGAATAATTTTGGACATGCCACTTTTTGTTCAAATGTAAATAAAAGCTGAGAAATATTTTTATCCACAATGATGCCTCTTGTACATCGTCTTATTATCTTTTGGGAGAAGCCTATGTCATTTCCGGTCAAAAAAAAAAAAAAAAAACTTCCTGGTTGAATAAAAGTAACTTTAAGTCAGAATTTGCCAGGGGTATGAATAATTTCGGGCTTGACTGTACCTTTTGCGTTTGTTTTAAAATGTAATACTAATTTTCATATTGTATTATCTATTATATTTTGAGTGAAAATCTTTTACAATGGATTTCACAATGCCATATTAATGTATTAGTCTTTTTTGTTTTTATGACAGCAACACCCAGTCTGCATGAACTCAAGTTTGTCAGACCTGATGTTCACATCACCAGAATGATTTAAAGAAACTAAATCTGAGCTTTTGAATAAAGTTCAATATTAAAACGGCGCTTATGACCTAGTGTTCAAAGTTTTGTGATTACTTAATGCTTTGTATATCAGATTTTCAATGTGATCTCAGACCTTTGGACCCAACTGAATCTCATTTAAAACTGAATGTTGTGACACTTTCTATTTTGAAAGAGCTATATCTTTTTTAAATGCAAGTGAAAAATAATTAAAAAGAGGAATGTGGTTTTGACCAATTTTAAGTAGTGCTCTTTTTGGGAGACAGCCTGTCTCTTCAGGGCATGGAGATGAAGTCTAAGCTGACAGGTATGTGTGTGCTGGAATGCACAGCTGAACCACACCTGTGTGAATAGCACCTTTTCCAATCCTGCTGCCTGTGCGCTCCTCTCCCACCCCATTGGCTAGCGCTCTGATGAGAGATTGAAATCTGAATCTCAGTTGTGGACCAATGAAAGCTTAGCAAAAGCAGAATGGGGTCGGGCTAAGGTGACATAAAACTCATCAATGAGGTGTGTCTAAACAACTTTCTCTGTGAGTATTTTCAGAATACTCCTCTAGTCAACAGGAGAAACAAGGAACAGACGGTTGATTTTGTTTCTAATGGGATGGCAAGATAAGCTCTTCGGACATTTTTGTGACATTCTACAGCTGTGATTATAATGGATGAGCAGTTGGACATACAGAACATACAAGTGACTCTTCCATCATGGTGAGACTTCGATTTTAGTCGACCACATCTCCTTATCACTTTTCCAGCCCAGCTATCCATTTAGCATCCGTTGGACGGAGAACTGATAAGGGCATGTGCCCGATACTCACTGCTGGGTCTTATCTGCAGTTGTTTGTTTAAATTAACTTTATTAATTTTGTCCACTTGTATGATTGTGAACACCTTTGCTGATGGCTCATATCTCTTTGTTCTTTTCATGTTCATCTATATGCTTACAAAATATAACACCAAAACTGGCTTTAGGCATCTGTAGGTATAGTTTGTCCTTTTATTATGCAACTGGAATACACTACTGCATTTGATTCTCAAATCAGTTTTTTGGAGGGATATGGATCAAAATAGGTTTGTGAGGTAACTCAGTGCACCTAAGTTTCCCGAAAGTGTAGTAACATGTATAATGCCATAAAAACCGAGCAGCCGGAATATCAGGTTTGGTATCTGTTGCAGCCTCGGGGTATGTATAAGAGTTTTCTTTGAACGCTATTGGTTTAGGCTTTTCTGCTTGTACAGAGTAATTCAAGCATGGATAATGCTTATAAATGAACTCATGAATAAAATATATGACCATGTTTGACTGACATAACTGTATGATATGCAGAGTTGGAACGTTATACAAATAAAGACCTTTTTTCCCTTTTTTTTTTCTTTATTTAGATTGTGTTTGTACACTTTTTCCCTGCAACACTGATGAGGTTACTTAAACTAAAATAATTTCTTTAACTTTATAGCAGTTGAGGTCAAACGTTTACATACACCTTGCAGAATCTGCAAAATGTTAATTATTTTACCAAACTAAAAGGGATCAAAATGCATGTTATTTTTATGTAGTACTGACCTGAATTCGGTATTTCACATAGCCCACTAAAGAAAATAATAGTTGAAACTATAAAAATGACCCTGTTCAAAGGTTTACATATTTGATTTTCAATACTGTGTTGTTACCTAAATGATCCACAGCTGTGTGTGTTTAGCAGCACTAAATGAAAAAAAATATTATATTTAGGCAAAATAAGAAAAATACACACATTTTCATTCTGTTCAAAAGTTTTCACCCTCGGCTCTTGATGCATCGTTTTTCCTTTTGGAGCATCAGTAAACATTTGAACCTTCTGTAATAATTGCATGAGTTGTCAGTTTTCCTCAGTGTAAAAAGATGGATCTCAAAATCATACAGTCGTTGTTGGAAAGGGTTCAAATACAGAAAAATGCTGAAAATCCAATGAATTTATGGGACCTGAAGGATTTTCAGCGGACAGTTTAACTGTTCAGGACAAACAAGGGACTCATGAACAACAACTGGATATTTACCAAAAATACACATTTTGTACCTGCAGTTCTTTTCAGTCCTGTTTTCTAGAAGTGCTTTCCACTGAAAACTATTCACAAAGCTAAGCTCCATCAGTACCACCAGAGGGTATTGTCTCTCCATTTTCCAACTTCCCCTCTCCGTTTTCATCACAACAACAGAAATTATGTGGCTTGATGAGTGCATGAAATCAAAATAAGTATAGGTTTGCAGAGAGGGACAGCAGTTAAATTGTATTTTCAACAACGCAAAATTATTATGTTACATAACATTACAAGAGGCCTGTGATTGGCATTGTTAGCATGTGTAGAGCAGAGGAAGATTACTGCCCATTTTAGAAGCTTAAAAGTAAATATGCTTTTTGACCTTGTGGCATCCTTAACCTCTTCACTCAGTCTAATTGTTTTTACCCCTTTTTTGTCACTATTTTAACCCAGCTAGTAAACAGGCATTTTTGGGAGGTAAATCGGTTGCACTGAATTGTAATATAAGCAACATTTATTATATATATATATGATCATATATATGATCATTCGTATAATCAGATAGATATCCTTACCTCTCCAAAAAAGATAAAAGATAGTTCTATTGCATATATTTGTCTTTATGAGGAAACAAGCATATAAATCATACAAAATGAGCTTTTTTGAAAATCTAAAATAGCAGTGAGTTTTGTTTGGCTCAAAGATAATATTTGTTGTTTTCTCTGTCATTGCAGACAGAATTACATGTATAACCTGTAGCTGGAATTACTCCCAAATTGTTGGTCATTCAACAACTTTTGCCTTTTCTTTACTGTAACCATAGAAACAACATTATTCATCGTGTCCTCATCTTTTTAAGTTTGTTTGGTCTAACGCACTTCATATTGCCTAACCTATAAACAAATGCTGCACCACTCAACAACAGGCAAGAAAGCAAGAATCAAGTATAAGGGGAGACACTGTTCTCTTATACACTTACAGTACACATAACGTACAGTAATCTCAGGCACTGTTGATAATCTTCATTTTCCTATGTTGAATCTCTAATTCATTTTGAATTACACAACTTTGTGAGACATAACGACTTTTTGAATGCAAATAGCTTGAAGGCTTTAGTTTACATAACAGCCTTAGATGCAACTTAGTATTGCTAGTTGGTGTGAGTTCACTTTCAAACTGAATTGTTTGTTCTACAAAAATGGAAATTAATCTGATGTTACAAATTAATGATGTTACAGATCCTCAAAAAGATGTAAAGCACTATCTGGCCACACACTAGATGATTTTCAAATCCTAACTGATTTTAAAGACCACAGAAATGAAGACAGTTTTAACCGATTTTCCTCTGAACACGCACAATAGACCACACACTTGTTGATTGTAGGAACAATTTCACAGTGACACATGATCTCACGAGATCTCTCGCGAGATCAAATGTGAGTAGAGAAGAAAAATAGATGGAGGACAATCTACGTTGTCAGCTGGCACTCCTAGCACATGTTTGATATTTACCATTTGAGTTCGGGGATGCTCCTTCTCGATTGGGAACAGTTAAATAATTATAATGACAGCACACAATAGACCATTTCAAGCGCTATTCAGCGGCTTAAGGAAGTGACGTCTTTGGTCCCAGGAAGTTTCCGGTTAATGATCCAGCGCATTGAAAACAATGGCGAGAAGCACTTTATGAACAGTGGGATTGCGGTTATATATATACATTCCTCCTGTTTAAATGTGTAATTTAAAATTAGATTCTTGTCGTTCGGTGGTTGTGTGCTTCCCCAGGATCAGAACTAACATTATGAGACGCGTTTTACGGTATATTTCCGAGAAACGTACCCGAGTTGCGGCAGTGAAGAAGGCTGGATAACAACAAGCAACTCTAGGATATTACAGCGCACATTTCGATTCAGGCAAGTAAATGTCGTTTTTAATTAATCTGATTATATGTATATCTTTACGTTAACTCTTCAAGTATGATGCCATATAATTTAAATTAGCATTTTGTCATTGTTTACATATGCAGCTTGCATTTTGATTCGTGTGTAACGTTAGTGGAAAAAAGGCAAGTTTTTTATTTTTGTTTTATTGCTAAGTGTTATGTGGGCTATAACTAAGTTCATATTAGTCGTCTAGTTATCTTGTCAGTTGACAAATGCAGTGAGTAACATGAAAGTAAACTTGAACGTGGTATTGTGTAACAGTTATCAGCAGTAGTTTACAAAAGGTAATGTTAATGGTGAATATTTTTTCCATCACATAAGCTTTGGTAATGTTAATTCCAACATATACTGATGTATTAAGCAAATAGCATTTTTTTTTAATATTGTGCATTATATTAAATAATTGTTTTTCTACTTTTATCCTTAGGAGAGCCATCATCTGTAGACACCCAAGGACATCTGATCATCCTGCAGTGCCAAACTACATCTGACCATACGAACACCCAGATGTGTTTGAGAACTTGAGTGTAGTATTCACTAATTCAGTGTAGTACTTAAAGCTACTGATGACCAGACCAGATACAGACTGCTGCTTTTGACATTTGTTCCCCCGTTCCCGTACATTTGTACTCCATTTCAGTTCAAATGTTGTTTCAGTTGTTGTTGTTTCATTTGTTGAAGCATTTTATGTTCATACAAATATTTACATATCAATACATGTGTTGGAAATAAAAACAGTTGAAAGTGAGAGAATGTTGTTTATATACAGTACTGGTCAAAAGTTTGGACAAAGTATTTTTTTATGTTTTTGAAAAAAAGTATTTTATGTTCATTAACATGATTTATTATTTAAATGATTTTTTGTTATAAAAATGTGTTATGCAAAGCTGAATTGGCATCAGCCTTTACATTACACCAGTATTCAGTTTCACACACACACACACACACACACACACACACATATATATATATATATATATATAATGTGTGGGTGTGTACAGTAAATACGTGCATAAAAACATTTATGAATGCTGTATGTAGTGTGTTTGTGCGGGCGTTTATTAATCTGCAGATATACATGTTAATGCAAAACACGGTAGCCTGCATTGAATTGCGTTCGTCTTGTTTATTTGTGATCACATGATGACACGGAACATTCATACCCTCTTCTTGCACTGTTCCACAGCAACAAACACGACCAAACCAAACACATTTTGAAATGAATTCAATAAGTAATAACAGCATCGAGCGCCTAGTTTAATAGCATACATTTAGTGTTGTATTGAAACGATATGTATTGTGAAAAGTAATGTACTAATGAAAACAAATATGTAAACAGAAATACAGACTGACCACGCAATGCAAGTGAATTAATCACGAACAACCTCTCCGGATATCTTAGGAACAAAACATGAAGTAAGTTGCACTCTTTCTTCAGACTGATGGCATCCATTGTACGAATAAATGTTCGCCACATTTCCGTTTTTTCCTTTTAGCAATCTCCCATGTACACGCACGCAGCATCGATTAGATAACGAGCAGCTTTTTGCCTTAACTGTAGCGTTTTCGCTAGATTTTAAAATAATGTGCTCGCATTGACAGATCGGAGAAATAGCGCTACCGGAAATGCTTCAGGACTGGACATGCGCAGTAGGGCTCCAACGCGCTTGTTATTGTTTATGTCCTTGAAATGGTCTATAGAGGATTTTTGGGACAAAAAAAATCCCTTCCGACTGTTTGGGGCCATAAAATCGGCCTTAAAAATCTTCTGGTGTGTGCCCAGCCTTAGTTGATTGTTTTTCTCCCACTCTCCTTTGAATCTTATGAAACCATCGTCCTTTCCTATTTACTTCCCATTGTTGTTGCCATTGTTTCTTTAATTTATTTTTAATAAACTGCCAACACACATTAATGTTCAAACAACATGTAAAAGTGAGTTTTGCATCAGATGATCCCTTTAAGAAAAACTGAATTAAAAAATAATTTTTACTGACTTTAGAGTCCCCTGCAGTTAAATGAGAGGAATCCACTGTTGTAAAAAAAAAACTGCTCTTTTCTTGGAATTTCATACCCACTCATCCAAACATACATACTACCACCAGAACAGACATTTGAGGGGGAGAGTGGGAAAAAAACAGAAGCCAGTGTACCTTTAGAATGACTTTGAAATAGATATTTCAATGTAAAAAAATACATATCTGTCGCTTTATTAGAGCTAGGGACACAGTTTCAGCGCTACTAGTGTCATCTAGTGAACTCCCCCAACCAAACAATGAAAACACAGCATCAATCGGCCATATTGGCGGCACTGAACGTAAAAAATGCCACTGAACCGAACAGAACTCGCAAATTTTTCTGATTATTTTCTTAAAATTGTAAATTATTGTTATGTTTTGGGCTGTACTAATTGCTCAGACCAGGAAAAACATTTGGATTACTGTATAGACTGCCAAAAGTTGTAACAAATCAAGGAGAAGAGTCCAAAAAACTGAGGAACAAAAGGCATTTGTGGTTGGCCAAACTCAACCAGAATTTCCAGGGCAAGAATCTTCACAACATATGTGTTTGTTCTTATCATTTCCGGTTAGGTAGGTGAAATATTAGGCTAATATCTCAATTAATAGGCTACTGCTCGTATCATGTCCACCTATTAACTTTAGTTTGTCAAAATATTCCTGTTTACTAAGACCTTATCTATATGATTTAGCAGCTTCCATCATTTTTTTCAGTGGTTTAGACAGCATAAATTAGCAGAACAAGTATTCAGTTGTACATTAACCGTGCAATCAATGTTGTTGTTTACATACTGTATGGCCGCGCATCCGGTACCTAACCAAACCGCAACGTAAGTACAAACCCTCTATAAAAGTAAAGGCATGTCTCAACAGGTAAAAATAGGCTACTTAAAATAAAAGGTACAACATAATACTTTTAACCACTTTCACTTTTAAAGTATCTGGATGTGAAGAGACTTTGAACCAGTATAACCAAAAACGTTTCTAGGAAAAAAAAGCCTACACTAGCTTTAAGGACGCCGGTCCAGGCAGTTTTTCTCCTTGCCTAGAGTAGACAGTCATCGATAGGTTGATTAGCGACATCTTGTGGTGAAAGTGGGATAAGATTCTAGTGATCAAGACATTAATTCACTGTCTTAATTGACCTTATGCACGGAGCGTTCTTTAGAACTTCCGCATAAAGATAAGCCAGCTCGTAAACTTCCGTTGAAGCTCATTTTATATGTGCTATATATTAGGTGGACACTCTTGAGACTGATCTAGTGCCTCGTTCTTATCAGAAACTGAGAAAAATTATAATTGCAACATTATAAACAATGTTAGCGGCATGAACATTCAGTTTCATATTATTTAACAACATATAATTTAAATGCGGAGCCTGGTAATCTCATACTTACCGTATCTGCATAGTTGTACATTTAAATGCTGACAGCTAAACACTATCATAACGTGTTTAGGCTAACGTTAGACAGCTATCATATTTCTCTTTCAAGGACATCTTAATCGTATTCTTGATAATCACTAACTTGCCTTCGTAGTCATGAACACATTTTTAAAATCTTGCAATATTTCAAAGCCTTTATTATTTTCTAACTCTACAGCTGTGAAATAAAATGTACTTCAAGGACTCACTTTTCATTCATAAAAAGGGCATCGGAAAAAATGACTTCACGGAAAACAACGTCTATTTTTGGCTAAAATAATATGGAATTACCCCATATAACCAATAGATGGCAGCATAGGATTATTTATTATGCAGCTGTCTCCCTATATTTTTCAAGACGTCTTGCTTTCGATTTATTATTAAATACTAGTATAATAAATTGTAGTACTTTTACCTTTTACTTTTATAGTATAGCAAGTGCAGAAAGTCATTAAGCTCACACACAAACAGCCTATAAGGGTGAATTATGTAAATACTAATATATAGTTCACTACAAATACGTTAAATATTTATGGTATAATAATTTAAAAATGCACTAACGTTAATTATGAATTGATAGGAATTTGAAATATTTTATTAAATTGAATAACATCTTTTAAGTTTTATCTTGAACTGTAAAATCTATCAAATAGCCTATATTTAACCAACACAAACTTGTTACTGCTGTAGTTTTGTTATCTGAATTTAGTCTGAATCATTTAAGCTCTTTTTTGACATCAGTTTGTCAGCTGTTTGGTCCGGTTATTACTGTCAATCATAGCAATGACTCGCGCATATTTAACCGCGATTTACTCGCGAATTTTTTTAAACTGGCATTTGTCATTCTTGAAACGGTATACATGGACGTTTGGTCCTCTAAGACAAACAACACTTTTCTTCGATTGTGAATCGATTATGTAGAGAAAATGAACAAAGTACGCTCATATTACGGCAGAGTACAGTTGACCGGAAATGACTTAGCTGGCTTGACTAAACAAGGAAGTAATCCGTGCATATGGTCAATTATAGATGCAAGCAGAAACCTGTCACCATGACAACGAAAAGCTAAGAAAAATCTTAAAGCGCTAGGATATGGTAATAATCTCAAAAAAGTGTTAAGGGGTGGGGTGGGGTACATTATTATATACATGGGTAGAGAGAGATGAGTATGAATTAATTAAAGATGGCTAAGAGTCATTTGGTGAAATAAATCTGTCATGTGCGGCTGTTCATATTAAAAAAAAAAACACAACGCGCAGTAGGAATACACAGCAGGATATTCAATTTAACCTCAAATTACACTGAAGAAAGTAAAAGCAATTGCATGTTCCTGTTATGAATACATCTAATCCCAAAGTTCCAATTAATTCACATTTTAATTCCTATAACTGCGATAAGTCTAGGACTATATAATCAGTAAAATCTCACAATTATCTATATACAATAAAAATATTATTTGGACTTACATTATGCAAGAATGTTACATACTGCCTTGAGGTTGTGCAAGCAATCAAGTGATAATTTCTCACTCTGAATACATCAACGAGTTAAAAATATACAGTATAAGACTTGTCCTAAAGCTCCCCAGTTCGCAGGTCAAACAAGGTCACACTCGTAAGCCAGCAATTTGCTCTCCTGCTCTTCTATTCACATTGATCACCAAGCCACAGACCATGTGCCAGTAAATCTATCAGCTCATGGCTTGAGGGTGTGATTAACATCAGTGTACAACTGAATTACTTTCATTAGTACAAACAAAGTAATTTAGGCTTTAACAACTGTGGGAGAAAGGTGCATTCAAAGAGTCTATTCACAAAGAACAGACTCATTTAGATATTACACTATTATATTTCAACTTCAAGCTGTTAAGTGACAGAATATGGTTCAGATTTTACGAAATCTGCTATGTCTGAAGCTGTAAAATTACTACAAACACACCTATGTGACATTATATATTAATGCACAAAGTTGCTATTACATTAGCATTACATTTAGTATTGGTGTCTTTTCATGATTCAATTCGATTTTGATTTACAAGTTTACGATTTAATTCATTTTCCATTTCGATTCGATTCAATATTGATGATGTAAAATGTACATGAGAGTCAGTTGATAATACATTACTATAATATTAAAGGTTAAAAAGTGATTTGTATACAAACACTTAAATTACACTCAATTAAGTTTTTATAATAATAAAGTTACAATTAGGGTAAATAATTATATTTCTTGTCCAATTATAATAAATATGTTATGGTGCATACATTTAGCAAAATGCTCCTCTCTTGAGTTCATTTTTCAAGTTTATTGTCATCGAATATGTTTTTTTCTGAGGTAAATGTGACATTACATGACATTGTTTACATTGACATTGATTTCGGTAAACTGTACTTTTTATTTTAACATACCTTTGGATGTTTATTTCATCATGAAACTAGTAATAAAGCAGAGGAGAGGTGCTCTTCAACTGAACTGAGGCGCTACATCTGTCACTTTACATTAAACAGTGCCAAAATAGCATTTATTGTTTGAATACTGTAATAAAATGGATAGACTTTGAAATCTGAGATTTTATTTCATATCAAAAGTAAAAAAGCACAAAGCGATTTATTGGATGGGAGGTGTTCTACAATGTCCCATTCATTAACTGAAAACAAGCTAGTCTAACCTCAAGCCTAATTCTTGGGCTTTAAGAATTGATATTGTGTCGTAAAATTGAGAATCAATCAAAATTGAGAAATAGATCACCAGCCCTAGTGTTTAAAAAGTAATTATTAGTAGATATATTTTTCTACGACTTTCAAGTTTACTTAATAAATATTTTGCTGAATATTTTTTCTTTCTATAATGTAAATCCAAAGTAATCATGAACACACATTTACTGGAAAATGATGGCTTTACAACTTTGCAATTTGCTAATACTTTGCTGATACTGATACTTGTAATACTTCCACAAGACACTGTTGCTAATTCAACCAATATTTGTCTATGTTAGTCAGCTGAATAAATCAGCAAATCAGCAGAATTCACAACAGCACTGTGGAAAACTTCACAGAAAAACAAACATTTAAACTTACAAGGCAGTAAAAAAGTGATGCCTGAGATAAACAAACCTAAGATTTTCTGCAGTAATGCAGCACTGGCCTGAAAGGAGCCCCCTAAACACCCCTAACCTGTCATAAATGCATATATCTCACAGTCTTATGTGGCTTGCTTTATTTTCACTTTGACAATCACCTACAGTCAAGCCTGAAATTATTCATATCCCTGGCAAATTCTGACCTTTTTTTGTTTTGTTTTTGTTTTGTTTTTTGACCGGAAATGACACAGGCTTCTCCCAAAAGATAATAATACGATGTACAAGAGGCATCATTGTGGAAAAAAATATTACTCGTCTTTTATTTACATTTGAACAAAAAGTGGCATGTCCAAAATTATTCATACCCTTCTCAATAATCAATAGAAAAGCCTTTTTTGGCTATTACAGCTTTTTGCATGTCTCCACTGGTATTTTTGCCCATTCATCTTTAGCGATGAGCTGATCTTTAGCTCCCTCCACAGATTCTCAATTGGATTTAAGTCAGGACTCTGGCTGAGCCACTGCAAAATGTTAATGTTTTGTCTGCTAACCATTTCTTCACCACTTTTGCTGTGTGTTTTGGGTCGTTGTCATGGAATGGTATAGAACTTTGGATTTTCCCATAGACTGTGACAGTTTGCAAAGGGTATGAATCATTTTGGACATGCCACTTTTTGTTCAAATGTAAATAAAAGCGGAGAAATATTTTTTTCCACAATGATGCCTCTTGTACATTGTCTTATTATCTTTTGGGAGAAGCCTGTGTCATTTCCGGTCAAAAAAAACTTGCTGGTTGAATAAAAGTAACTTTAAGTCTGAATTTGCCAGGGGTATGAATAATTTCTGGCTTGACTGTAACTCCACATGCTCTTTCATTTTACCTTGGAAGAGCTTCTAAAATCTGATCTAGGTCTGCTCATTTCACAGTTCACAATAGTTCCTGCATTACCATACCAGCGGCACAGATATTAAAACCAATGAACCAAATCAAGCTTTGAACGAGCCTTATTAAATTACAGAAATCAAGAAGCAGCAAGAGTTGCTTACATTTGTGCCCAAACTCAGCTCAACAGGCCTGGCATCATCCCCATACTAATGAGTCACGCTCTGCCATGCTGATTTTTCTTGCTAAACTTCCTAGCTCCTTCTGTCCCGAATCAGATCAGCTAAATGGAGAAGGAGGGGGAGGTTTATCTGAACCACAGGATGTGACACGGCCCACTTTTTCCTCTCTGCCCCCTTCCCATTTGCTCAATGAATGTTAAAAATGGGGAGTGCAGTGCTTCTCTAATGACCGTTATTAGCTTGTTTAGCAGATTGATTGGTGCCGAGTATGAGTGGCTGCTCGGCCCAAGACAGACTGCAGAGTGTTTGTGACAAAAACGACAACTTCACAGCAACTTCGGAGTGAAGTTGATTGGGAACGGAAAGTCCTCGAGCCTCGGTTCGATCTTCAATCAATTGCAACCATCTGAGTCCTAACCACGATCATTAAGAGAAACGCGACAGTGGAGCGGTGGCTTCTACCAGCATCCCCCCTGAGAGAGACCACAGACGGAGCGACACAAGAGTATTTCCTCTCTCCAGCAGACACAAAGACACAGCCGTTTCTGACCTTTTACAAGCCCCAAGCACCAATCAATTGACCTTTAGCAGCACACTAGACATACACAAGATAAATGCAAAGCGCTAAAATTCCTATTGAGACGGAAAGTATAGAACAGAGTTATCAGTTTCAATTGTCAATTTGTCTTTGCTTCAGTGATTACACACTTACAACTGTCTACAAACCATTTATGCGGTATATACTGTAATAGTCCAAAATGGACCTATCGTCAGATAATATGCACTTATAGACTGTCACTGGTCTTCAATGAGGGGGAGATAAAAACAGAAACAGTAATTCTGTAACGGACAAAAGCGTATCATGTGAATGTCAAAGTCTATTCCATCCATGTTCGGGATCAGTGAGCCACAGAGAGCAAAGATCAATATGAGTATTGAGAGGACTCATCATCATTTTATAGTGTCCAGACATGAAAAAAAAAAAAAAAAATCAATGTCAAAGCTTTCGTTCAGACATGTTGTTTCTTATGCTCAGGATGATCAAAATAGCTGTGTTTTTCAATTGCCTAAAACATTCTGGTGACTAGTTCAAATCCAATTTCTCAAATCCAACTTTTTGTTTTTTCAAAGCAAACCCCAAATAGAGTTCTCTATAAAATGAGTATGACATATTTTTTTTTAGAACAAAACACTTTCAAGACTTGATGATAAAAGAAATTAGGATAATAAGAAATGTTTCTTCAGCAGTAATGACTGCAGAAAATCCATGGAATGAATTGGATTTTACAATCTAATTGTATTCACAAAATTACAATATTCACAAGTAGTTTTTAATGTATTTTTGATCAAATAAATGCCTTTGCGAGAGAATTATTTAACGAAAACATTAACAAAAACAAAAATTAACAAAAATATTACTAACCACAAATGTTTGAACAGTAGTTTTCAGACGTTAAAATGTCCACATCAAATTCACAAAAGTTATTTTATGTCCATTAAAAGCACATTACATGTAAGTAAAGTGACTACTTTTAAGGTTTAAAATAAGTTTTAGGAGAATAAAATGTGAATATTTGGTTGAAATAATGTTACACTGTCATTTAGTGTAACAATATTTATGTAAAAAATTCAGACAACATGCTTATTCTGACTTGTACATATTAAAATATATAAAAGAATAAGGGAGCATATGTTTTAAATGAGTAAAACATTCTGGATAGTTTTTTACTGATACAAATTCAGCTCAATCTCATATTCACAATAAAACATTAGTTTGAATGTCCACTCTTTCCTCAGCGGACATTCAAACTAATGTTTTATTGTGAATATGAGATTGAGCTGAAGAATGAATAGTGTATCAGATGCAGGTAATCACACTCCCTCAGTGTCACGAATCAGAGATGAGGTCAGGGTCCAAAATGCAGGGAAGGTGAATTTATTAGTTAAACAATAAACAAAACACACAAAACCAACAAATAAAACAAAAGGCCAACACGGCACAACACGACTAGAATACAAAACCAAAGATAAACAAAACAGGAAACACGGTCTAGGAGCCAGGATAACAAACCACACAGAAGACAGCATACAGGAAACAATGCAACCAGGACGAGTGGTGGGAAAGGGGAGACTAATATAGTGCTAGGTGATTGGAGACAGCTGTGTGATCAGAGAATGACAGGTGTGTGTGATGAGACAGGTGTGCACAATTGGTGGAGTGGGGTGTGGGAGAAAGGGAGACAGTGACCTCTGGTGGGGAATGGAAAACACACAGCCCAGAGTCATGACAGTACCCCCTCCTCAAGGAACGGCTTCCAGACGTTCCACAAGGCCGAGAAAAAAAAATCTGGAGGGAGGAGGAACGGGGGAAGGCGGACCTCACCGCCAGAGGAACGCGAGCTGGCCTCGCCGCCAGAAGAACATCAGCGGACGCTGCCGCCTGAGGAACGTGAGCTGGCCTAGCCGCCAGAGGAGCGTCAGCGGACGCCGCCGCCTGAGGAACGTGAGCTGGCCTCGCCGCCAGAGGAACGTGAGCTGGCCTCGCCGCCAGAGGAACGTGAGCTGGCCTCGCCGCCAGATGAACGTGAGCTGGCCTCGCCGCCAGATGAACATCAGCGGACACCGCCGCCAGAGGAACGCGAGCTGGCCTCGCTGCCAGAGGAACGTCAGCGGTCACCGCCGCGTCCGGAACAGAGAGAGCGGTCAACGCCGCGTCCGGAACAGAGAGAGCGGTCACCGCCTCGTCCGGAACAGAGAGAGCGGTCACCGCCTCGTCCGGAACAGAGAGAGCGGTCACCGCCTCGTCCGGAACAGAGAGAGCGGTCACAGCCACGTCCGGAACAGAGAGAGCGGTCACCACCGCGTCAGGAACAGAGAGAGCGGTCACAGCCACGTCCGGAACAGAGAGAGCGGTCACCGCCTCGTCCGGAACAGAGAGAGCGGTCACCGCCTCGTCCGGAACAGAGAGAGCGGTCACCGCCTCGTCCGGAACAGAGAGAGCGGTCACAGCCACGTCCGGAACAGAGAGAGCGGTCACCACCGCGTCAGGAACAGAGAGAGCAGTCACCGCCGCGTCAGAAACAGAGAGAGCGGTCACCGCCGCGTCCGGAAAAGAGAGAGCGGTCACCGCCGCGTCCGGAACAGAGAGAGCGGTCACCGCCGCGTCAGGAACAGAGAGAGCGGTCACAGCCACGTCCGGAACAGAGAGAGCGGTCACCGCCGCGTCAGAAACAGAGAGAGCGGTCACCGGCGCGTCCGGAACAGAGAGAGCGGTCACCGCCGCGTCCGGAACAGAGAGAGCGGTCACCGCCGCGTCAGGAACAGAGAGAGCGGTCACAGCCACGTCCGGAACAGAGAGAGCGGTCACCGCCGCGTCAGAAACAGAGAGAGCGGTCACCGGCGCGTCCGGAACAGAGAGAGCGGTCACCGCCGCGTCCGGAACAGAGAGAGCGGTCACCGCCGCGTCTGGAACAGAGAGAGCGGTCACCGCCGCATCCGGAACAGAGAGAACGGTCGTCTACACCCCCACCGCAAAGCAGGGGCGCTTCCGCATAGCCTTGGCGATACGAGCATCCACCGCCAGGCAGGCGTAGATGTACTCAAACCGTGCGGCCGACGCCGCCTCGAATGACATCCCCTCCGTCTCGGGAGCAGAGGGAATGGTCGCCGCCCCCAAGCGGGGGACTGCCGCCTCAAAAAAAAAAAAATTCTTCCCCGCTGGACCCATTTGTGCTGGTTGCATTCTGTCACGAATCAGAGATGAGGTCAGGGTCCAAAATGCAGGGAAGGTGAATTTATTAGTTAAACAATAAACAAAACACACAAAACCAACAAATAAAACAAAAGGCCAACACGGCACAACACGACTAGAATACAAAACCAAAGATAAACAAAACAGGAAACACGGTCTAGGAGCCAGGATAACAAACCACACAGAAGACAGCATACAGGAAACAATGCAACCAGGACGAGTGGTGGGAAAGGGGAGACTAATATAGTGCTAGGTGATTGGAGACAGCTGTGTGATCAGAGAATGACAGGTGTGTGTGATGAGACAGGTGTGCACAATTGGTGGAGTGGGGTGTGGGAGAAAGGGAGACAGTAACCTCTGGTGGGGAATGGAAAACACACAGCCCAGAGTCATGACACTCAGTCCATCTCCTACTCTCATAATACTCTATATATTCTGTACATAATACAAGTGAGCTTTTAATACAGTAATACAATAGGCTTTCAATGAAGCAACTTAATGTTTCTTTGTTGCTTCTAAAGCGACATTTTCAAATTAGTAAAGGAGACTTGGGCTCAGCTGTTAAACTGCCAAATTGAGATTTGAATATGTGGTGGAAGGAAGTAGTTCCCTCTCAGTCGGTCTCTTCGACGTCACGTCGGAGACCGACGAATTGGGATATCGCTTTAGAGATACCAATCCTCTTTGTGTGTAAACTAAACGAGCCAATGCACATTGGCATGCATGATTGCATCCAGCTGTCGCTGATCACAGCGTGAGCATAAATACACAGCAGGTGCAATGCATAGACAGCATTTCGCTTCGGAGCCGATCCTTGTTGAACAAGACGGACGAGCAACAAGACAAGAAAACTCTTTCCTGTGTTGGCGGCACGGCGCTTCAGCGGCGGTGGTCATCTGTGGGTGGAAAAGCGCACAGTTAAGGACTGCGCTTCAGCACATAAGAGCAGTTTCTAAAAGAGTGCCACAGGTGAACGTCTTTTTAAAAACGAGGCGTTTGAAACAACAATGCCGCTTCACCCGTGCGTTTCTGGGTGCGGTCGTTACCTGGCACCAGGTGATGGTCACGATCGCTGTCTGACGTGTCTGGGCATTGAGCATGCTCAGGCAGCGTTTGTGGATGAGTCATGCCGTCATTGCGGCGGCATGTCCATCACGGAGCTGTGGACCAGACTCCGCTTCCTGCAAAGGGGCGGGATGCCAGTTCCTCTGCCCAGATCTACCGTTTGCCGGGGGGACTCTACCTCTGACAGAGGGCTGACTGGTCTGACGGTGACGGTGAGGAATTCCCCGGCGGATAATCTGTCGGGGGTTCCTCCTTCCACCGACACTCCGTTCCATCTGGAGCTCCCAGAAGAGTGTGCCAGACACCCCCGTGAGGTACCGCTCATTACTTTTGGGGCTCCCCCTGACGACCAGATGTCAATCGCTGCATCAGGGGGTGAGCCAGATTTCTCGGGGGAGGACGATTCCGGATCGCTGCCATACGCTGGACGATCAGCGGTGCCGGATACCGACCAGGAGATGATGGCTATGCTTGCCCGGGCCGCCGAGAAGGTAGGGCTTGAATGGAACCCTCCATCACGTCCCGACCCTTCTCGGCTGGATGATTGGTATCTTGGGGTGCTTCGCGCTGCGAGCGTTCTCAGCGTCCCACCCCAGAGCCCTTCTTCCCGGAGGTGCATGACGAGCTCACTGGGACGTGGACGGCACCTTTTACTGCCAGAAACCGCTCCAGTGGCACGTCCTCCCTCACCATGTTTCGATCCTTCCGCGTCACAGGCCATTCCTGCGGTTTGCGTTCGAAGGCAGAGCATATCAGTACAAAGTCCTGCCCTTCGGGCTGTCCCTCTCGCCCCGTGTCTTCACGAAAGTCGTGGAGGCGGCCCTTGTTCCCCTCAAGGAACAGGGCGTTTGTATCCTCAACTACCTCGACGACTGGCTGATACTAGCACAGACTCGAGGTCAGTTATGCGAACACAGGGACCTGGTGTTGGCACACCTCGCCCGTTTGGGCCTTCGGGTCAACTGGGAAAAGAGCAAACTCTCTCCTATGCAGAGGATCTCTTTTCTCTGTGTGGAACTGGACTCGGTCAACCAAACAGCTCGCCTCACACAAGAGCGTGCTCAGTCGGTGCTGAACTGCTTGAATACGTTCAAGAGCAGGAAAGTGGTCCCACTGAAACAATTTCAGAGGCTCCTGGGGCATATGGCAGCAGCTACGGCAGTTATACCGCTTGGACTGCTCCATATGAGACCACTTCAGCACTGGCTTCATGGCCAAGTCCCGAGGAGAACGTGGCAGCGCAGCACACTCCGGGTCAAAGTAACCTCGGCCTGTCGCCAAACCTTCACCCCGTGGTCAGCCCTAGCTTTTCTTCGGGCAGGAGTACCCTTAGAACAGGTCTCCAGGCACGCTGTGGTACACACGGATGCCTCCACCACCGGTTGGGAGGCCACGTACAACGGGCAGGCAGTGTCGGGGGTTTGGACGGGCCCCCAGCTACACTGGCACATCAACTGCCTAGAGCTGCTAGCAGTACGCTTTGCCTTGAACCGTCTCAAAGGGCACCTTCGAGGCAAACACGTGCTGGTCCGTACGGACAACACGGCGACCGTTGCGTACATCAACCGACAAGGTGGTCTACGTTCCCGTCGCATGTCGCAGCTCGCCCGTTCTCTTCTCCTCTGGAGTCAGAAGCATCTGAGGTCGCTTCGTGCCATTCATATTCCGGGTTTGCTCAACCGTGCAGCCGACGAGCTCTCACGAGCTGCGCTTCCCGGAGAGTGGAGACTCCATCCCCAGTTGGTCCAGCTGATTTGGAGACGTTTTGGGGAAGCTCAGGTAGACCTGTTTGCTCCTCCGGAGACGTCCCACTGCCAGCTCTTTTACTCCCTGACCGAGGGTACACTCGGCACGGACTCTCTGGCATGCAGCTGGCCGCGGGGCCTATGCAAATATGCGTTTCCCCCAGTGAGCCTTCTCGCACAGACACTGTGCAAGGTCAGGGAGGACGAGGAGCATGTCCTGTTAGTGGCTCCTTACTGTCCCACTCGGACCTGGTTCCCAGAACTAATGCTCCTCGCGACAGCCCCTCCCTGGCGGATTCCTCTGAGGAAGGATCTACTGACTCAGAGACGGGGCACCCTGTGGCACCCGCGTCCAGACCTCTGGAAACTGGTCCCTGGACGGGACGCGGAGGTTCTGAGTGATCTACCCCAAGGAGTGGTAGACACCATCACTTCGGCGAGAGCTGCATCCACGAGACATGCTTACGCCTTGAATTGGAACCTGTTCATCGAGTGGGCTTTCTCTTGAAATGAGGACCCCCGAAGATGCCCGATCGGAGTCGTGCTCACCTTTTTGCAGCAAGGGTTGGAGCGTAGGCTGTCGCCCTCCACCATTAAGGTCTATGTAGCCGCCATCTCTGCAAACCATGACCCCGTTGAAGGAAGGTCGGTGGGTAAGCACGACCTGGTCATCAGGTTTCTCAGGGGAGTGAGGAGGTTAAATCCTCCTAGGCAAAAAAATTGGAGGCCAGGAGGCTTGCTCAGGACACTGGAGGGGGGCAGCAGCTGCGGCGCTTTGCTAGGGATCCCAATTCGTCGGTCTCCGACGTGACGTCGAAGAGACCGACTGAGAGGGAACGTCTCTGTTACGTATGTAACCCTCGTTCCCTGAAGGAGGGAACGGAGACGTCACGTCCCGTCGCCTCAGCTGCTGTACCACCGCTGTGCGGCCAGACCCAAGCTCGGCTCCTCAGCGAAATCCTGTCTATGCATTGCACCTGCTTTGTATTTATGCTCACACTGTGATCAGCGACAGCTGGATGCAATCATGCATGCCAATGTGCATTGGCTCGTTTAGTTTACACACGAAGAGGATTGGTATCTCTAAAGCGATATCCCAATTCGTCGGTCTCCGACGTGACGTCTCCGTTCCCTCCTTCAGGGAACGAGGGTTACATACGTAACTGAGACGTTCTGCACAAAAGAGGGTTTTTAAAAACACTCAGGGTACCTGACTTTACCTCAAAAGACACAGGAGACAGTTGCGAAGGATCAAGATGACATCATCTTCCTCTGGTCATGTGGCTTTGCAGACGAAATGCATTAAAGGGATGGCCTGAAAATGGACTTTGATTTGTGACAAAATTTGTCTTTTCATGTCTGCTACGAATGTTCTTCTTGATACTTTTTTCTGCCTGGAGAAAGGACACTTGCTGTTTGGGGGATGACAACATTTGATTAGAACACAGTGGGCTAGACATGGAAAAATGTCACTAGAGTAGCTGGGAAGATGCTAGGGTGGGATGCCTTGTTAGAAGACACTCCTGTGTGGTTGAAATTGTGGCATGGTGCATTTTCTCATGTCTGTGACATTTTTGATCCCTGCTAAAACTTTGAACAATCACTGGTCAAGAATCACCACTCCTTCCGTTTCTGCTACATTTGGACATCTTTCGGAGGACATCACCTGTCTCCACTTTCACAGGCTGTCTCTGTACAAGAGCAGAGGTCCTAAAAGAGAACAGATGGGTTATAATTTTAAAGTCAGAATGAAATGGTTGGGATAAAGCTTCTTGCTTTTAAGGCTAAGAGAAAGATAGTGGCTCTAAGTTGCATCCAGATGACAAAGCACAACATTCAAAGGGAATGGGATTCATGGTGTCAAAAGGAGCAAAGACGGGCCTTATTGCATAGGAAACCCAGCTGCCTGTCAATCTCATTGACTTTCAAAAGACATCAAAAGCCAATAGCATCTGTAAAAACTCATGGCACACAATGCATCCCTCCAAAATACACAATGAGTGTGTTTACAAGCATGGCCATTCAATTATGACCATAAAATTAAAATTTAGATTTATGCATCTGAAAGCTGACTAAAAAAGCTTTCCATGGATGTATGGAAATGTATGCAAAAAATCTAAATGTTGAGAAAAACGCCTTTTAAGTTGTCAAAATGAAGTTCTTAGCAATGCATATTACTAATCAAAAATTATGTTTTTTATATTTTTAGAGTAGGAAATTCACAAAATATCTTCTTGGTACTGTACATGATCTTTTGGTACATGATCAATTAATATCATAATGATTTTTGGCATAAAAATGGATCATTTTGACCCATACAGTGTATTTTTGGCTATTGCTACAAATATGCACACTACTTAAGACTGGTTTTGTGGCCCAGGGTCACAATAATGCTTAATAGCCTGACACTGTGTATAGTCATGCCATGTGTTTTTTGTTACGCAGGGAAAGGTCACAAACTGATTAAGCAAAACGACATCTGCACATATAAATTTTCTGCACATTAATCCAATTTTGCCTCTTAAATGACGTTCTAAAAGCTTATTTGGTTTGTGAATGTTGTGGGCACATCTTTTTAGAATGATCTGATTTGTGTTAATTATCCGCTTATTTTTCTGCATGTAAACACACTCGCAGACCAAATCAGCTTACATTGACAAAGCTTGTATTGTCTAGAGCAGTGGTTTTCAATCTTGGGGCCCGGGGCCCACTAGGTGGCCTCAGAAAACTTTTAAAGGAGTCACAGAACAGTAATAGGAAGATTGGATCATTTCACTGACTCTCTTATTCAATTTTGTTACTGAAAATGAATGAATCTTTAGTTACGTAATTTCATTTATTTGGGATTCTTTAGAAATAAACTTTGTCACATGACAAATGCAATAAACAAATCATTAATGAATGACCCCGTGTTGTTGTTAACTAAAAATAAAGTATTGAAAATGTATTTTAGATATATAAAGCTTAAATAAAATTTATAAAAATTTATAAAATTATAAATAATAAATGAAAAACTATTATTAAATAATGAAATGTTGCCTTAGCACCTAATTGAAAAAGGACTAAAATGACTAAAACTAAATCTGTAAATCAAAGAACAAAAAAAACAAAACAAAACAAAAAAACACTCGACTGGTCTAGTCTCTGATTAACTGGTCTAGTCTCTGACTGGTTTAACTCTGATAAACTTGACTTTTCTGTGGTTATATCGTGTACTAATACCGCCGGAAAATGTAAAGCCGCGGTTGTCTAGACCGATAAGATTAGGAACTACACTCCCATGACTGGAATAGTCAAGGAAGTTTGTTGCCGTAATATGGCCGAAGCAGGTGGAGTAATATCACTGTAACAAGGACGGACTGAGACGTGCGGATCCATTTGCAGCATTTTATTGAAACAAAACAAACACAAAGGGGCAGGCAGAAATCGTGGTCAAACACAGGCAGAAGGTCGGGGCTGGCAGCGAGAATCAAACACGGGAGGGAGTCCAGGAATCAAAACACGGGAAAACAAACACGGGAAGAAACGCTCAGAAATGCAGCCGGGGCAATACAAGACTTTGCGAGGAAGCTGTGTGTGTGAGTGGCATATAAGCTGTCCGTGTGATGAGCTGCAGCTGTGTGTGTGTGAATGAGCTGCAGGTGTGAGCAGTGATCATCAGTGCAGTGAGAAACAGGGAGCAGGTGAATGCAGTGATTGGTGCAGTGGCTTGTGGGGGCTGAAGTCCATGAAGTGTAGTGCAAGAGTTAGTGATGACAGGACGACTCAATTCGTGACAATCACGCAGCGCCTGAAATGAGTTCCCAGCTAGGTTAGCATTTGCACATGTGCTGCGTGATATTCCTGCAGCTGCTGCGTCCATATTACGGCAGCAAACTTCCTTGACTATTACACCGGAATGGAAGTGTAGTTCCTAATCTTATCGGACTAGAAAATCGCATCTTTACATTTTCCGCCGGTCTTAGTACACGATATAACTACAGAAGAGTCAAGTTTTAAATAGGACAAATACCGAAACTCGTTGGTCATTTTTGAATGCAATGCTATTGGTCTAATAGGATTCAATGATCTATGCTAAGCTATGCTAAAAGTGATATCGCCAGAATAGGAAAACGGCTGAATGGATTTCAAAACGGTAAAACTCAACTTATTAACTCTGGGGGAGTTGGAGAATGAGCCTATTTCCAAAAAAAGTGGAGTGTTCCTTTAATATATACTATCTTTATGTTGTTTCTATATTAAACTGGAGGTTCAATATGAAATTACGACAATTAATTACAGAAAAAATTAATCATGACCAGGTAAAGAAATAAGGCCGGTAAAAAACATTTTGGCCGGTAAATTTGATCACGTCACTGGCCATTGGCAGGTGTGGCAAAAAGTTTGTTTTAGACCCTGTATAAACACACACACACACAAACACACACACACACACACACACACACACACACACACACACACACACACACACACACACACACACACATATATATATGGAGACTTCAGAAGGTTGAGAACCACTGGTCTAAAACTTCTGGTTCAGCTAAGAACAAACATTTTTGATGATTTTGATGTGAGAGGTCAACAGGAAATAGACTTTTTCACTGGATAAATTGTAATTATGGATTATTGACTCATCTTGCAACCTGATCTCATGACGAAAACTTACCTGTGGGAACATTTTCACAAGACGTGACGTACTGCCATGTACTTATTGGTATGTATTTTGCATCTTTCGATAAAGTTCCCACAGGTTCAACATACGTGTTCGTCATGAGATCAGGTAGGCCAGAAGCATTAGTTTAAATTTAAACTTTGAGGCCTTGTGTCTTACAAACATGCAGCTTTTGGATTCACAAGACTTTAACTGATGGACTGGAGTTGTGTTATGGATTATTGTAATGTTTTTATCAGCTGTTTGGACTCTCATTTACTGCAGAGGATACATTGGTGAGAAAGTAAAAATGTTATATTTCTCCAAATCTGTTCTGATGAAGAATCAAACTCATTTACATCTTAGACGGCCTGCATGTGAGTAAATATCTAGCTAATTTTCATTCCTTAAACAAGACAAATAACACACCAGATACACATATATCAGCGTGCACAGAAAAATGTTATAGAGCACCAATATCATTAAGCAAAAGTAAAATGCTATCTCCTGAGTATGATTCCCAAATATACCAACTGATAGAAACATTATAAAAGTGCTTCTGTACATCCAAGAGAAAGAAAATCCAACTTATTTGCATATAAAATCTGATGATTATAAAGAAAGTATTATGAAAACCCTATCTATCTTTTGCAGAATAATTCTTATGAGAGCTATTATATACATTTGTCTGTTTTATTTGTCCTGTTCTACACATGAAAGTCTAGCTAAATAATTGACTAATAGAGTGTGCAGAGCTCTTGAGTTAAGAACAGTCTGTTCCTACTCCTCTTGTCAGTAAATAAGGACTTGATTGGTTTATTTGTGAGCCCCTCACAAACATCTTTACGTGAGACACACAAAAGAGAGAAACAAATAAATGAATCTCACATTTGTTCAGTTATTACAACAGCATATGAATTCGCAAATGCGTGAAACTGATTTACATCTTTTGCCTGCCAACATATTTAAATCATATAACTGTTAACTAAAGTATGTGTCAAAATTAAAACCAGTTTTTTACCTGCTCTTTTTTTTTTTACAACAGGTGATGATATTTTAGGTTGCAATAGTGCATCCCTAAAGAGAAAAGATAATTGATGACATTTGGAGACAATAACATTGGAAAATAGCTTTTCTGTGTAGAGACCTTCAACCTTTGAGCTAAAATGATCATAAATGCCTTGCTCTGAACGCTACATAATAAGTTAAATATAGTATAATGAGTGACTATTTGAATGTGTTCCCAGACAAGATGGCATCACCTCTACAATACAGAATCCTTTCTCAGTTCGACACGAGTCTGACTTTCATTTTCTAGGCTCTTTAGATTGAATTCGTGGGAAAGAAATGAAACACCTATCCCCGAAGCATTAAAATATCATCGAGACGAACTATGACGGTTCAAGAGGCATCCACTCAAAGTTAATTGAGGAACTGAGTGACATTTACCTGTGCGTCATGCGGTGATCAAATGAGACATGAAAAGCTAAAGAATTTGCTATTATTACAGCCGAGACAGGGCAAAAAGGCAGGACAATAATTAAAGTTCTTTCAGCCTGGTATGAGGCGGTTTTTACCGCACGTCTACTGTATAAAAAATGACTAATTCAGTCGAAGATTCATGTTAGTCCGGTGTAACGGTGGTTTAAACACAGACGCAAAACAGTGCCATGACTGCTGTTTTCTCCATCCCTGCTCAATCACATTAGCTGGCAGTAAATAGTGGGGTAGTGCTTATCTGTCAGCCTTTCATGTTGCGTTATTGAACAGACGCTCCCTGCTCAAAGCAATCTGATGTGTCTCGTCAGATTGGCTCAAAGATGATGCCCATGTAAATCAAACGGTCGGCGTCCGCAATCGTCACATTCTTTTACTAAGCCTGTCTGAAGATGAGCTAGACTGGACTCACTGTGTCTCTGCTATCATTATTTCAACAATATTTAATTTTGAAAGCTACCTGGATCATAGCGACAATAAAATGAAATACGCTATGTATAAGTAGACAGAAATGATTATTTTGTCTTGTGAAAGTGACATTCACTTCTTAGGAAAAAAACAGGCATTTCTGAGATGCTTCATAAAAGACAGGCTCTATTAGTAGCGATTGAGGGAATATACAGTCATTATCACCATGGCAATGAAGTTATAAACCAGGCTGCTCTATGTTCATCCCTATTTATAAACTGGCATCTTCCTTTACCTCACACAGTCCCTTTGGGCATTTGCACAATTATAGTTAATGTGCTTTAGGACAAATTTTAAACGTAAAAGTGTGCAGGATTTACATTTTTATAGTCATAAGAACAACACAATTGGGTGCTGTTAGTGTTGGAGTGTATGTACATTCATTTTCACTCAAAAAAAAAAAAAATAAGAAAAAACATAAGCTACCCACGTGAATGTTTTCATAGCCATTCTGCAATGCCTTGCCAGACTATCTTGATTAGCACCAAAGTTCAGAAATAATGTAAGCCAAATAAATGCCAAGTTCTGTCATGAAACTTGTGCAGGCTGATGATATTTATAGATTGAACTACTTGGCACAAGCTGATTGGTTCACGTTGCATACATAGCCAATGAGCTGGTTGTGTTACTTTGAATTGGCTGGTTAGCATTCACTAAAGCATTCTGCAGAGCGCTTTCAGATTTACTCTGAAATCTTCCACCTCCCTAGCTCCACCTGTATAGATCTGCTACGAGTTATTACAGTTGAAGTCAAAAGTTTACACACACACACACACACACACACCTTGCAGAATTATTTTACCAAAATAAGATGGATCATACAAAATGCATGCTATTTTTTCATTTAGTACTGACCTGAATAAGATATTTCACATAAAAGATTTTTACATATAGTCCACAAGAGAAAATAATAGTTGAATTTATAAAAATGACCTTGTTCAAAAGTTTAAATGCAATTGATTCTTAATTCTTTGTTGTTGCCTGAATGATCCACAGCTGTTTGTTTTTTTGTTTAGTGATAGTTGTTCATGAGTCCCTTGTTTGTCCTGAACAGTTAAACTGTCCGCTGTTCTTCAGGAAAGTCCTTCAGTTCCCACAGATTCTTTGGTTTTTCAGCATTTTTGTGTATTTGAACCCTTTCCAACAATGACGGTGTGTTTTTGAGATCCATCTTTTCACACTAAAAACAACTGAGGGACTCATATGCAACTATTACAGACGGTTCAAACGCTTACTGATGCTTCAAAAGGAAAAATGATGCATTAAGAGCCGAGGGTGTAAACTTTTGAACGCAATGAGGATGTGTAAAATTTTCTTATTTTGCCTAAATATAATATTTTTTCATTTAGTACTGCCCTTAATAAGCTACAGAAGATACTTCAGAGTCAAGTTTTAAATAGGAGAAATATCGAAACTCGTTGGTCATTTTTGAACGCGATGCTATTGGTCTAATAGGATTCGATGATCTATGCTAAGCTATGCTAAAAGCGATATCGCCACTCAACTTATTAACTCGGGGGAAGTTGGAGAATGAGCCTATTTCCAAAAAAAGTGGAGTGTTCCTTTAATCCTTAGTTTTTCTTTCTGAAGCATCAGTGAGCGTTTGAACCGTCAGTTGTCCTCTGTGTAAAAAGATCTCAAAAGCTTACCATTACTCATTGTTGGAAAGGGTTCAAATACACCAAAATAGTGAAAAACCAAAGAATTTGTGGGACCTGAAGAATTTTTCTGAAAAACAGCTGGCAGATTAACTGTTCAGGATAAACAAGGAACTCATGAACAGCTTTCATGAAAAAAAAAAAAAAAAAAAAAAAAAGCTGTAGATCACTCAGGTAACAACACAGTATTAAGAATCAAGTGTATGTAAACTTTTGAACAGGGTCATTTTTATAAATTCAGCTATTATTTTCTCTTGTGGACTATATTGTAACGTCTTTTATGTGAAATATCTTATTCAGGTCAGTACTAAATTAAAAAATAACAGGCATTTTATATGATCTCTTATACTTTAATAATAATAAAAAAAAAAAACATTTTGCAGATTAGCAGTGCAGCAGACCTATTCCACCAAGACCAAATACATTAACACTGTCACATCCATTACCATGCTAAAATCTTCAGAGTTGTCATGATAGAAATGAGTAAAACTTTTAAAACAGTCTAGTCTAGCATAGCATCATGAACTAGACTGAATCACTTAACAGCTCTGATGCAGTTAACTTGTTCATTACTCGATTTGAGATGTCTCATTTGGAAAAAGCTGCAAGCAGCAAGATTGACGTCATCAAACAAGGAATGTATGGAAAACTGTAACCACAGTGGATATGATTTCCTGAAAACACTGTGCTAACAAGTTTTGTGAATAGATGATGCGAGAACACACTTATTTGCTCATCGGCATGATTCAATCTCAATTCATGATACTTGACAAAATCTTAGAAATGCGCTGTGAGCTACTCTTGTGTGAAAAATATGAGTCATTTTTCATTTCTGCAAATATGCAGTGTAAAGACAAGACATTAATTATTCAATTAGCTCAATTCAATAACAGCTTGGGTACTAAAAAGCTGTATTCTTCTTACATAGTAATGTAATGTTTGCAGTGAAAGTGGTGGTTTTGTACCATTATATCATCTACAACTTCTAAACCAGGGTTCCTCAAATCTTACCCTGGAGGTCCAATGCGCTGCAGAGTTTAGCTCCAACCCTGATGAAACTCACCTACCTGTGATTCTCTAATGATCCTGAAGACCTTGATTAGCATTCTCAGGTGTGTTTGATTAGGGTTAGAGCTAAACTCTGCGGTGCATTGGACCTCCAGGGTAAGATTTGAGGATCCCTGGTCTAAACTATATATTCCTTAAACAAGGATCCTGAAAAAAAAAATCCCAGTTTTCACCTTGATAATAATAAGAAATCAGCATATTAGAATGGTTTCTGAAGGATCATGTGGCACTAAAGACTGGAGTAATTCACAGCAATAAATTACATTTTCAAACATATTAAATTAGAAAACAGTAATTTTAAGTTGTAACAATATTTCACAATTTTGACTTTATTTTAATTAAATAAGAGGCTTTTATCAAAATTTAAAAATCTCCTTGACCTCAAACTTTTGAATGGTGTACAGTATATCCGTGTGTGCACATTAACTCACTCGTGTGCCTATGTGGATGCCATCATCCATCATTACTTCACTGCCTTGTCTCTCTTTTATAAATAAGAGGGCTAGTTCGCTACTTGGACGACAGTGTTTAAAGAGAGCAGCCAAACCCACAGCATCAGGGAAAGCAGCAGGAGTCACTCGGGAACTCAGCATGGAGACTTTATTTATTTAGGCCACTCTTCCTCCATCTGGGGTTCCTGCTAAAGGTGTTACAGAAACAGCACTTCTGCCTAGCACCACAGCACCCTCGCAGCCAGTGGATGTAAGCACACTGTCAGCAAAAGCCTAGGATAATGAGGATATGAGAAGGATATGGTAATATGTCTTCGAGTACTATCTGATGATGGCAGCTTATGTACAAAAACGTTACTTTAATAAATGGGGGGCATTAAAATCGGTGACATTTTTCTTTTGTTACATGCCATGAAGCAGGCATTTTCATAAAGATATCATTCATGATTATTTCAAGGTATCAGATCTTAAATGCTACTCTTCAGAACATTTGTCCACATCAATCTGCAAGATAATAACAGAATAGTTTAACAATAAATGAAAATTCTGTCATTATTGACTCACCTTCATGTCATTTTAAACCCATATGCTGTTATTGTTTCTCTCTGTATTTTAACAATGTGCTCACACCTTTCTGGGCCTTGAGCATGGTAGTTGCGTTGCTGTCTATGCAAGGTCAGAAATCTCTCGGATTTCATCAAAAATATCTTAATTTGTGTTCAGAAGATGAACGAAGGTCTTATGGGTTTGGAACGACACAAAAGTGAGTAATTAATTAAAGAATTTTCATTTTTGGGGTGAACTATGCCTTTAAAATATTTTACTGACCCCAAACTTTTTAACAGTAGTGTACACTCATATAAGCTTTGGTTGAGTTGAACTATTTCTTTTAATTTTTTCAGGACAAGATACGCCATTTAAACAGGAACAGTATTTACAGTCGTGTTTTGTAACAGTATGCTGTTACTGCTCTGAATAAATAGTTACTGTGCTTTTCTCTACTCAAAAACAGCTTTCATACAACAGGAACTAGAATTGAAAGACTTTTTCAAAACATAATGTCCTCATCGCACATTGAGGCATTCAGATTCACACAGAATGCAGCAACCTGTCATGACCTCCTCCGGCATTAACCTGGTTTTCCCAGAAGGGTTTCCATTCAAGTATGAACCAGGCCCAGACTTGCTTAGGCTTCAGTTTTCTGTACTACTCATTATATTCCATTAAACTAATTGCCATTACAGAGATGATGTCTAAATCCCGCCACTTCATTTTGAGAATACCTCTTTTGCTTCTGGCCAACCTCATAAGGTTGTGGCATTTGCAGAATGGATTTACGTAAATTCCTTCAGGTGGTTCTCACTCGGATATCACAGATTTGGCTTCAAACGTCAGACTTCTGAAGGATCAGAGCTTGTGAGCTGCCACTCAAATTCAAACCATGCTTGTTTTAGAAGCAAAAAAATGCATATTCCGAACATTCTTCTACATAATACAATTAAACAGACAGCTTTATTTGAATTGTAACCACGTCCATACGGTCTGTTCTGCTGTACACCTTATGCAGCGTCTGAATAATCATGAATTAATTTCCCCAGCATTAATATTCATAGAGTTCATCCTTTAGTTAAGAGTTGAGAGGGAGCTGATGAGGTCATTGCCGTGTGTCTACGAGTGTGTGCGAGTATGTCATCCCCGGCTGTCAGGTGCAGTCATTCTATGTAATTAGATCTCAGGTAGACTTGGAGACAGACGCATAACTCCAAGGAAAAGCCTGACGACATGACAAAAATAGCACCCTTCACTTATGACAAAAGAGGTGGAAAAAGACATCCATTGTCCATACCTACCATCCTCTTCATTTTTTTTCTGAATCTCTGTCTTTTTCTTCCTTCCCCTTCCCCTTCACAAGCAACACCTATAACATCAAATATAAGACTCTAGCTGTGTTCTAATTCACAGGGTCCCTAGTAGTGTCCACTGCTGCTTACACACTGAGCAATATCTGTAAAAGTTCACATCAATTTCAAGACTACATTTTCAGAATTTCAGGTATGGTGACACCATGACATTCATGTAAGTAAATATAACTTATATAAATCAGATATTAAGGTGTTTCCTATGGAAGCCCATTTCTGCCACTGAATAAAAAAAATAAAAAAGGTAATTGCGACTTTTTATCTCACAATTCTGCCTTTTTTCTCGCACTTGCGAGTTTACATCTTGCAGTTCTGAGATTTCTTTTTTTGCGTTAAACTCGCAGTTCTGACTTTTTTCTCAGAATTGTGAGATATAAACTCACAATTGTGAGTTATAAAATCAGAATTGCGAGATATAAAGTCGGAATTGCAAGAAATAAAGTCAGTATTGCAAGATCTCACAAAAAATCTCACAATTCAGATTTTTCCTTGCAATTGTGAGTTTGTATTTCGCAATTCTGACTTTTTTTCTGATTGAATTGTGTCCTGAGGAGAAAAAAAAGACATGATATGAAAAGAAAAGATATGTTCACAGAGTTGAGTTTATATCACAGAATTCTGACTTTTTTTATTGCAACTGCAAATTTACATCTTGCAATTCTGACTTTTTTCTCACAATTATGAGTTTATATCACATAATATCGAGTTAGAAAGTCAGAATTGTGACTTTATATCTTGCAATTCTGAGAAATAGTTCCAATTGCATCATATAAACTTGCAATTGCAAGAAAAAAGTCAGAATTGCGAGATCACGCAATCGCGAGTTACAAAGTCAGAATTGCGACTTCATATTTTTTCTCGCAATTGCTAGATTATATCCTGCAATTCTGACTTTTTTTCTCATTGAATTGTGTCCTGAGGAGAAAAAAAGACTGATATGTTCACAGAGTTGAGTTTATATCACACAATTCTGACTTTTTTTCTCATTGAATTGTGTCCTGAGGAGAAAAAAAAAAGACTGATATGTTCACAGAGTTGAGTTTATATCACACAATTCTGACTTTTTTTATTGCAACTGCAAATTTACATCTTGCAATTCAGACTTTTTTCTCACAATTATGAGTTTATATCACAAATTATCGAGTTTGAAAGTCAGAATTGCGAGATCTCGCAATCGCGAGTTACAAAGTCAGAATTGCGACTTCATATTTTTTCTCGCAATCGCTAGATTATATCCTGCAATTCTGACTTTTTTTCTCATTGAATTGTGTCCTGAGGAGAAAAAAAGACTGATATGTTCACAGAGTTGAGTTTATATCACACAATTCTGACTTTTTTTATTGCAACTGCAAATTTACATCTTGCAATTCTGACTTTTTTCTCACAATTATGAGTTTATATCACATAATATCGAGTTAGAAAGTCAGAATTGCGAGATCACGCAATCGCGAGTTACAAAGTCAGAATTGCGACTTTATATTTTTTCTCGCAATTGCTAGATTATATCCTGCAATTCTGACTTTATAACTCGCAATTGTGAGTTTATAACTTGTATCACGCAATTCTAAGAAAAAAGTCAGAATTGTAAGATAACAAGTCACAATAACTTTTTTTATTTTTATTCAGTGGTGAAAACAGGCTTTCATATTTTTCTCCAAGAAGGCAAGGGAAGCAGTGTCTTCCCAAAAAATTAAATGAAAAAACAACACAAATATTACAAAACATGACATAAAAGCATTTAAATTGTTTGTTTTTCTAAAGTAAAACTGTCTGTTGTGCCTCCCCTAAGTTCATTGAGTTTTAACACAACCGCTAAAGCAAAAGTCACTCCGTCACAATATGATTGGATATGACTGTTTAAGATCGGCTGTGATTAATTAATGCGATAGATGTTCATGTGCCATCTGTGTTTGCGAATGAGTCTGAATGAACAATATAATGGCGTTAAAGGATTACTCCACTTCCAGAATAACAATTTCCTGATAATTTATTCACCCCCATGTCATCCAAGATGTTCATGACTTTATTTCTTCAGTCACAAAGAAATTAAGTTTTTTGAGGAAAACATTCCAGGATTTTTCTCCATATAGTGGACTTCAATGGTGCTCAATGGATTGAAGGTTAAAAATGCAGTTTCAATGTAGCTTTCAAGGGCTTTATCCCAGCCGGGGAATAAGAGTTTTATCTAATGGTTTATCTTAAATAAATTACTATTTATATACTTTTTAACCACAAATGCCAGTCTAGCTCTTGTCTCCTTTGCACGTTCACTTTGTAAACACTGGGTCGGTACCTCTGCAGCGATGTAGGATGATTTTGAAGTTGGAGGAGAAAATGAGACAGGAGTTTTTACATACCATAACTGTACTGAACCAGAGTGCACAAAGTACGCATGCGCATTGCAGAGCTAGACAAGTCATGGATTTGAGGTTAAAAAGTATATAAATTGAATTTTTTTTTTTTTTTGCTAGATTATGCTAGATAAGACCATTATTCCTCAGCTGGGATTGTGTAGAGCCCTTTGAAGCTGCACTGAAACGGCATTTTTAACCTTCAATCCGTTGGCCACCACTGAAGTCCACTATATGGAGAAAAATCCTGGAATGTTTCCCTCAAAAAACTTTTTTTTTTTTGCGACTGCAGAAAGAAAGACATGAACATCTTGGATGACATGCGGGTAAGTAAATCACCAGGAAATTTTTATTTTGGAAGTGGAGTAGTCCTTTTAATGCAGGGATCCTCAAATCTGGCCCACGAGATCCATTTCCCTGCAGAGATTAGCTCTTACCCTAATCAAACACACTTGAGCATGCTTCAGAATCATTAAAGAATTACAGGTAGGTGAGTTTGATCAGGGTTGGAGCTAAACTCTGCAGTGCATTAGCCCTAGGGTAAGATTTGAGGAAGCCTGCTTTAATGGGAAGACTAGTTTTAAAAAGTAAGTAAACAACTCACACACTTACTGTATATATCACCACTTTGTCATGTCAAATTCAAATGGCCTGAAAACAGATCTGTGGTTTTGTTTTTAGAAAGGAATCAGCTTGTTCTCACATGTTTGTCACCAATATTTACAGAGCTTTGATGAATGATGATTTATTAAGTTAGTGTAAGTAATGTTTATGTAACCAAAAAAAATGAGATCAGGACATGAATTTACATTTATTTACTCATATAAATGTATACAATACAGCATGTGTACTTGTATAAAATATGTACAATGCCTTGCAAAAGTATTCACACCCCTTCATTTTTTTCACATTTTGTTTTGTTGCAGCATTATGTTAAACTGCTTTAAATTAGTTTTTGGCCACATCAGTTTACACTCCATACACCATAATAATGACAAAGCAAAAACCAGATTTGCAAATTTTACAAATTTATTAAAGATAAAACACTGAAATAAGTACATTGCATAAGTATTCATACCCTTAACTCAGTACATAGTTGAAGCACCTTTACAGCCTCAAGTCTTTTTGGGTATGATGTGACAAGCTTTGCACATCTGCATTTGGCAATTATCTGCCATTCTTTGCCTCACCTTTTCACCTCTCAAGCTCTGTCAGCTTGGATGGGGGCTGGCAGACATTTCTAGAGTCCTAGTTGTTCCAATCGTCTTCCATTATGGATAATGCTTCTGTGAACCTTCAATGCAGCAGATTTTTTTCTGAACTCTTCCCTAGATCATTGCCTTAACGCAAGTCTGTCACTGAGCTCTACAGGCAGTTATCTTGACCTCAGGACTAGTGTCCCATAAAAGGGTATGAATACTTATGCAACGGGATCTTTTCAGTTTTTTATTTCTAATAAATTTGCAAAGTTATTACAAACATGTTTTGTGCTTTGTCATTATGGTGTATGAGATGTAGATTGAAGTGGAAAAAAAGTAATTTAAAGCAGTTTAACATAATTCTGCAACAAAACAAAATGTGGAAAAAATGAAGGGGTATGATTACATAATTTGTATTTTGTAGAAACAGCAATACCCTTTTATTTTAGGATCCTTCGATGAATAGAAAGTTTAAAACGACAGCATTTATTTACTTGAATATGAAATATATTTTTATAACAATATAAAAGTCTTTCAGTTTTGATTAATTTAATATAAATAACATATATAATTGATATTTTATTAATATATAAATTATCTAAAAATTATAAATATTGCTTAATATTTAAATAAATTGTCAAATTAAATGCCTAAATATAGTCATAATTAAATGTTACAATATTTAAGATTTTTATCATGCAGATGGTTTCTTAACTTCTAGAGCAATTTTATAAATATTTATATTTATAAATAAATTTCTAAATCTTTATAATACTTGTCCTCAGTGCCAACCTATGTTGATGATTTGATTTGGAATCTTGGAACGACATGACAGAATTTAATTTTTTTTGCTGAATTAACCCTGCAAGTTATCCGAATCCACTTTGCAGGCCACGTTCAAGAATTTGAAACACCCTCTGTCTCCCTCAAATGAAAACTCCAGCATAAAAACCATAAGTTGCAGCATAAGGGTTGGCTTTTGCATTGGAAATGCACACCAGCAAACTGGCACCAACCTGTGAATTTCCTGGGAAAGCTGGCTCTCTGATCAACATAATTTGCCTGTTCCTTTGGTCTTGTATCCTATCTAATTCAAAAGGCCTCAATGCAAACAAAGCAGCAAATCGAGAGCCCTTACATTAAACATACCACCTCAAGATGAGTCATTATGCATGCACTTGTAACCATTAGGTCTCCTTCAGAAACATGCATTAAGTGATCCAAATGAGGTTGAGTAGAAACGGCTCTCCATTTTTACTGCAACCTCTCTAGTGTCCTTATATACACAGGTTCAAAACTAAATCTGAAAATCTAATTACAGCACTCTTATTGTTTCTTATGTGTTTACGTGCTCCTTTGAAATTAACAATGTACCAACTGCATTATTAGCACTGAAATCATGCTCTTGGACCGCATCCACATCCATCTGTTGTGCACACCCTGGAACACAAATCACTGCAATGTAAAAATGTTTCTGTGTCAGATGCCAGGCATAAAATAGCACAAGACGTTGCAGTGAAATATGTTTTTAGTGCGTCCGCTTCTGCACTTGACATGTTGACGTTACATGTGTCGATGTTCACAACATGGCTGTCTTCCGCAATATGCTTAAATCACGCAGGTCTGTTACTGAATGACATGAAAACAGATCATAAAGTTTTCTAAGAACACGGATAAAAGAAACCAAGGCATGTCATTATACTTATTCATTGTGTTTGTGTGTGGATCAAGCTTGTTTTGAGGAGACATCACAGGGGATATTATAATACAGATGACTCATCCTTTTGTGATATTGAGATTGCTGTATGCAGAGTGTTGTTCCATAGCCGTGTTTGTGACATGCACACATGCTCCTCCTCCTAACAATATGCTTCTTTCTCTATGGGCACACTGGAAGCAGAATGTGTGATACCATGATTGTGCTGCCTCTATTTTCACTTTGCAATTTACTTTAGTTCTACGTCAACAGCCAGCGTCCTTAGAGAAGATTTCAAGCTTGACCTGTTAATGGATATCCGGCCTCCCTTTCATCCATGGTTTTGCTGCTTTAGGATAATTAAAACATGATTAGATTTAAAGAGGGGAAATAAACTAACACTCGGCTTCCCTTTTGAGAAAACAATGCTTTTAAAGTTACGAGAAATTTTCCTTATGTGTTAACATATTTTCGATTAAAATGGGAAGTTTAGGCAGGGCTATTTCTCGCAAATTTTGAGTTTATATCTCTTTTTTTTTCCAGAATTGTGAGATACAAACTACCTACAAACCTAGATAGTACAAATACATCTGCAAGATGTCTTTTAAAGATCACTTCATCTTGGAAGCATCTGTGGTGTACAAACATCTGACGTATTGCAGATGAGCAAACACTCTAAGAATATGTCTTGCAGATGTAAATGCAGACATCAAACAGACTTCTCTGTGGTGTACATGTGCTATCAGAAAAGATATAAACTCGCAAATCTTAGAAAAAGTCAGAAATGCGAGATAATAATGTGAAAAGATCAGAATTCTGAGTTTATATATTTTGATTCTGTTCAAGTTGTGAAATAAAAGTCGCAGTTACCTGTTGTTTCTTTGTGGCAGAAATCGCTCTGTTGATTTTTCATTGATTTCATAAAAGGAGAGAGATGTCTTTTTCTTGAGAGCATTTGACCGGACAAAAATTTGTGGTGTAGAATGAGTCCGGTTCCTGAAAGAGAAAGTTTAGAGAATCACGTTTATACACTGCATCCAAAACTTTCATCTGTCATTAAAAAAAAAAAAAAAAAATCACATTGAGTGCAATTTTCTACATCTGAAAAAACACCAAAATGTCGGACTCAATTTGGCAAGGACCTTTAACTTGAGGTAGTATTTATTTATATATTTATTTCTGACCCCATGTTGTTTCAATCATGTTTATACACTGCATCTGAAACTTTCATCCGTCATAAAAAAAGGATTGGGTTAAATTTTCAGTTCTACCAGAAAGACTCGGGAGAATTTATACTATACCGATTACATTTATGTAGAAGCTCAGCAAGCAATCCGGTTCTTTGGCGTAGGCCCCGTTCGTAACTCGCATTCCGAGGGTACGGAAACAGCGAGTCCCACCTGAAGACGAAGGCGGGGGCGCCGCTAACCCCCCGCGGAGTCAGGAAAGGGGCCAACTGGTGATGGTGAGGATTGAGGAAGACAATCTGAAGTCTTCGTGGGGATAGCCTGATTGATGGATGTGGTAATAGAGGGATGACCCAGCTTGGTTGAATAGAGGAGTTGGAGGAGAGATTCCATCTTGGTGGAGGTGGGGAGGATGGAGGTGCTGGAGCAACAGCATCTGCGAACTCAGACATGGTAAGCGCTACCCTTTAAAGCTACAGTAATGATATGATTGGAAGATGAGGAGGTAATTAGTGACGCGAACGATTGAGTCTTCCTGCCAGAACTTGCGCTAGCTTCATTTCTACCAGAAAGACTCGGGAGAATTTATACTATACCGATTACATTTATGTAGAAGCTCAGCAAGCAATCCGGTTCTTTGGCGTAGGCCCCGTTCGTAACTCGCATTCCGAGGGTACGGAAACAGCGAGTCCCGCCTGAAGACGAAGGCGGGGGCGCCGCTAACCCCCAAAGATAGGTGGACTTAAGGATCCACCAGAACGGGGCCCACCCCCAAAGGACGGTTTTAAAATTACCTTACGGTCGTGAATCCTGGGGTTCCTGGCTTAGATGGAGAAAGAAAGAGAAACAAATTAGATTTAGATGAGTGCCATACTTAACTTAAATGAACCACTAGCTGTTTTTTTTTTTTTTTTGAAAATGAACATATGCCCCTGGTATCCTTGATTGCGACGTGAAACAGGGCCATCCTTTGATAGAACGCATGGGCCACGGGCATCTTTTGATAGAACACATGGGCCACAGGCCATCTTTTGATAGAACGCTTGGGCCACAGGCCATCTTTTGATAGAACACATGGGCCACAGGCCATCTTTTGATAGAACGCTTGGGCCACAGGCCATCTTTTGATAGAACGCTTGGGCCACAGGCCATCTTTTGATAGAACACATGGGCCACAGGCCATCTTTTGATAGAACACATGGGCCACAGGCCATCTTTTGATAGAACACATGGGCCACAGGCCATCTTTTGATAGAACACATGGGCCACAGGCCATCTTTTGATAGAACACATGGGCCACAGGCCATCTTTTGATAGAACACATGGGCCACAGGCCATCTTTTGATAGAACACATGGGCCACGGGCCATCTTTTGATAGAACACATGGGCCACAGGCCATCTTTTGATAGAACGCTTGGGCCACAGGCCATCTTTTGATAGAACGCTTGGGCCACAGGCCATCTTTTGATAGAACGCTTGGGCCACAGGCCATCTTTTGATAGAACGCATGGGCCACAGGCCATCTTTTGATAGAACGCATGGGCCACAGGCCATCTTTTGATAGAACGCATGATTGAATACGCAGCCCTCTTTTGATAGAACGCATGATTGAATACACGGGCCATCTTTTGGTAGAACGCATGATTGAATACGCTGTCCATCTTCTGATAGAACGCATGGGCCACGGGCCGTCTTGATAGCTTGGTATTTGTAATTACGATAGCGCATGAAAGCAGCATAAGCTGCAGCCGCTTGAACCTATAGCGTGTACAGCTGTTTGACAGACGTATAACCCGCAGGCCATCTTGCTTTAGTAGCTAGCCATGCAATTCGTGAAAGTGCCAACCGCTTTGGCAAAACACCACCACCAGTAGAAAAAAAATAGGATTTACCTAGATCGAGGCTGGAGAGCTTGCTGGGCTTCGAGGATGGAGGTACGGGAGCGATGGCATCGGTGAGCACCGCGGGTTCGTGTCGGCGCTCGGCCGCTCGGCTCTCTCCGGCTCGGGTTGGCGCGTGTAGCGTGAGCGCGCTGGCGATCAGAGCCTCAAGCCGCCGCTTGAGCAGCTCGAGCTCACAGATTCGCCAGACTGGGCTCTAGCCGCAGCTTCTGTCTACCGCCGCCAGCGAGACGACGGTACATTGTTACGACTCCTGCACCGCAAACACATCCGCAGAGGAGGAGAACCGCACGGTTCACGTTAAACTATGCCGACAGTCGTTTTTAATGAAGTAACCATGGTATCCGTGATAAATCCTGTCAGTTTGAGAGAGTTAACAGCTCCGCTCCTTGCAACTGCGGCTGGAATACAGTTTCACGGCTGTGTGCTGCTGGAGCAACAGCATCTGCGAACTCAGACATGGTAAGCGCTACCCTTTAAAGCTACAGTAATGATATGATTGGAAGATGAGGAGGTAATTAGTGACGCGAACGATTGAGTCTTCCTGCCAGAACTTGCGCTAGCTTCATTTCTCTTAAACGTGCTTGACACAATGTGATGTTGTGAAATTTCGGACGAGAATTTCAGACGTAGTGTGAAAGGACCTTAATTATGCCCTTATAGGACCTTACCATGTTGTGTCAGTCATGTTTAAGGTCCTTGCACAATGAGTCTGAAATTTTCGTATATGTTTTTTCAGATGCAAAAAATGCAGAAAATTGAACCATTTTTTTATGATGGACAAAAGTTTCAGATGCAGTGTGTATAATAGACTTTGGTTAAAATGTCTCAATGGCAGTGTAAAAAAAACACTCTTTTTACCTTGTCAAAATCAGCCCTTTTTAGAGCAAGCATGTGTTGCATGTTCCTTTAAATGATAATGAGCTCTGCTCACCCCGCCCCTCTCTGCCGTGGGATGATGATCCGTAATGTTTATTTTAGCTGCATTTAGCTGTGAAAATTGCTAACCAACACATTATTAAGAAAGGCCATTTGCAAAGATGCATAAAAACCCTTATACTCACTTCTGCTGTGAGCATGAATGATTCACATGAACATAGAGGCATACGTAGATCGGGATCGGCGCTTTCCTTTCAAAAACGAAAGCAACATTAATGCTCTGCATCTTCAGCAGTTCAGATGTCGGGAGTAAATGACGACTGCTATGTTCATTATTATATCCAACAACAGAACACCTCAATCGTTCAATCGGAGACATTCTTGTCTTCCCCCGCACCTGAGTCGACACAACAGCGTTCAGAGTCGGACTGTTTCAGCTCGGTGAGGGCGGGTCTAAGGTAAGCTGCTCATTTCAATCAACTATTGTAGGAGTGGCCTCTGTCGGTGTGTTGTCACACGGACAAGAAGCTGAGAATGACCGGATTTTAAAAAGGGGTTAAAACTTTCCTCTGTCACACAAAAAAAATTGGATTAATTTTCTGTGTCCCAAAAATATGCATATGAAAAATTTGGACTTAGTGTGCAAGGACCTTAAACGTGACTGATGCAATGTGAGGTCATATTTATTGTTTAACGTGCAAAAATTTCAGACAAAAGAACCTTTATACACTGCTTCCGAAACATTCCTGCGTCACAAAAAAATTTTCTGCATTTTTCGTATCCGTAGCAAGGACAATTCAAAGCCACATGTGAACACCAAAATCCAGAATGGTGTCTGACAAGTTTATCCACTTCATCTCACAGCACAAAGCACTGTATGACAAACAAAGTAAAGAATATAAAGAGACGGAATATAAATATGAATTTAAACTTTGAATCGCTCTGGATAATCCTGCAGCTCCTTGATAAGGAAGCGGAACTCTCCTTCCTCTCTACGCAATATCAGGATTGGATCTTTAAAAAGAAAAAAGAAATATTGGGTCCATCCAAGAGAGAGCACAACAAAATCATCCTCACTGCTGGACGACTTTAGAATTTGGTATTTTCTTATGAATATACAAAACTTTGATTTTGATATGCTGATTTGCTGCTCAAGAAACATTTATTAATATTATCAATCTTCATCAGAAATTTAGATAAAAAGTGATGTACATAATTTTTTTTTTAAATCCATTTTTTTTTTTTTGTAACATTATCCATGTTTTTACATTTACTATTGATCAATTTAATGCATCTTTACTAAATAAAACTATTAACTTCTTTCAGGGGGAAAAAATACTGCCTTTTGAATGTAATGTACACTAGGATCTATTGCACCCCGAAAAGCCACAAAACACTCATTTTATTTCATTAGATCTTAAAAATGTATAACCAGGGTGATTTAAATAATATACAACATTTAATCTAAAACAGACAGCAATCGATTGCCTGACAAAAGAGAGAGTAGCCAAATAAGCTAGTGTTGAGTTATTTGACCTGACTGGATGAGAAACGGACAAGAGTAAGAGCAGAACGCTTCAATACCCTTTCAGCTCTCATGCTGCTATCTCTGATAGCAGACGTGCTTTTTCCTGCTGGGCATGTCGGCAGGTGAGAATTCAGTCAAACCGAACCGTGGTCCTGAGCCTCGTGGATTATCAAAGCCCAAAGCATGCTTCTACAAAACAGTCCTTTAGGTATCAGGGTTGGATACATTTATAAGCAGGTAAAAAGCTTTTGATGACAAACGTGTGCGTCAGCACAGAGTGTTTCAGGGGGTCTTTCAGAATCACTAAAGCACAGATGCATTCACTGTTGCGCACACCACGCAAATGCACCCTGTGACATGGGAAGAACCGTAGTCTAAAAGGAGCGTGGGCACCGAGAGAAGGAAAGGGGCTTCTTTATGAAGTTTGGGTGCAGTCTAATGGCTCTTATTGTGTGGCCTCCGCAGCACCTTACAGCTCAGGGCAACAATTACTGACTTTTCATTTGACTCTGATATGAACAAGGCCGTACCTGCCATCCTCATCCACTCCTCCAGTTGGAGGAGTTGTTCAAACTCAGTTGCAGCAAGTGGTTCTACAGCAATAGCTCTGCCTTTATCTGTTTAAAGGGATAGTTCACCCAAAAATGAAAATTCTGTCATTTACTCACTCTCATGTCGTTCTAAACCCGTAAGACCTTCGTTCATCTTCAGAAGACAAATTAAGATATTTTTAATGAAATCCGAGAGCTTTCTGACCCTGCGTAGACCACAATGAAACCACGTTCAAGGCCCAGAAAGGCAGTAAGTCCATCAGTGGTTCAACCATAATTTTATGAAGCTATGAGAATACTTGTATGTACTGTACAGTGCCTTGCAAAAGTATTCATACCCCATCATTTTTTTTCACATTTTGTTTTGTTGCAGCATTATGTTAAACTGCTTTAAATTACTTTTTTTTCCACATCAATCTACATTTCATACACCATAATGACAAAGCACAAAACAGGTTTGTAACAACTTAGCAAATTTATTAGAAATAAAAAACAGAAAAGATCCCGTTGCATAAGTATTCATACCCTTTTTTGGGACACTCGAAATTTAGCTCAGGAGCATTCATATTACTTCTAGATGTTACTACACTTCGAGTGGAGTTAAACTGTGGCAAATTAATTTGAATGAGTATGATTTAGAAAGGCACACACCTCTCAGAAAAGGTCTAACAGTTGAAAATGCATATCAGTGCAAAAACCAAGTCCTGAGGTCAAGATAACTGCCTGTAGAGCTCAGTGACAGACTTGAGTTAAGGCAATGATCTAGGGAAGAGTTCAGAAAAAAATCTGCTGCATTGAAGGTTCACAGAAGCATGTAGCTTCCATTATCCATAATGGAAGACGATTATTGGAACAACTAGGACTCTAGAAAATGTCTGCCAGCCCCCATCCAAGCTGACAGAGCTTGAGAGGTGAAAGGTGAGGCAAAGAATGGCAGATAAAGCTTGTCACATCATACCCAAAAAGACTTGAGGCTGTAAAGGTGCTTCAACTATGTACTGAGTTAAGGGTATGAATACTTATGCAATGTACTTATTTCAGTGTTTTATTTTTTCTAAATTTGTAAAATTTGCAAATCTGTTTTTTGCTTTGTCATTATTATGGTGTATGGAGTGTAAATTGATGTGGGGAAACACTAATTTAAAGCTGTTTAAAATAATGCTGCAACAAAACAAAATGTGAAAAAAAAATGAAGGGGTATGAATACATTTGCAAGGCACAGTATGTCGAAGACTGTCACGAAAGAGAAATTTTTTTTAAATAAAGTTGTTATTTTGGTTGCTAACTTCCAGGTTGGCCTACTAAAGTACGTCATCGCTGCACACTCCATTCAGTTCAGCAACACAACTCTTCTGGAATGATACAGAGACGAATGCCATATGAGGAAACACTTGTGAAAACGTCTTCTTGAGATGTTGTTCATCAAGTGTTCATGGATTATGAGGGCTTACACTGTACGGAAGATGCATCATCAAAGCCACGTACAGACTGTCTGCTGCAGCCTAAAACGTGAAAAACAGAAGAAAAAACCAAACACTATTCACATTCCCACTCTTATCAGCAGAGGAAGTGTGTTTTAGTCAGAGAGCACTTGCGCTGCCTAAGACGTCATAGCAACAGCTAAGGGTGTAAACCAAAGGCAGTGTGATGCTCTCTAACAAGCTGTCACACACACATGTGCAACACACACACACACACACACACACACACACACACACACACACACACACACACACACACACACACACACACACACACACACACAAACAGATTAAACAGCATCATCTTCCCTTTTGCGAAAAAAAGATGAAGGATAGTACATTTATAGATTTGATTACATTATTGACAGAATTTTAATTTTTGGGTGAACTATCTTTTTATAGGGATCTATAAAGACTTATATGGCTTAAAATGGTCATTGGATGGCCATTTTCCAGAAGTTGATATGATTCTTTAGGGTCTTAAAGGGGTCATCGGATGCTAAACTAACTTTTACATATTGTTTGAACATTAATGTGTGTTGTTAGTTTGTTTACACAACCACCCCTAATAAAAATCCACCCAGTGGTATTTTTTAATCTTTAAAAGTAATATCCCCTTTTTAAAATCAGATCATTCTCAGTTTCTTGTCATTGTGACAAAACACAGTTGATTGACATGAGCACCTTACCTTAGACCCGCCCTCACTGAGCTGAAACAGTCCGAATACGATCGCCATTGTGTGACTCATGTGCAGAGGAAGACTCTAATTGAGCGATTGAGGTGTTCTGTTGTTGGATGTACACTGTAAAACTTTTCCCTGTAATTTTACAGTATAATACTGGCAACTGGGTTGCCAGCCACATTCTGTTTTTTTACAGAACCACAACTGT
>NC_133371.1:27964216-28039584 GCF_049309525.1 Garra rufa
AACGTGCAAACTCTGCGTTATCAAAAGTCATCAGGTGGAACATCGATGTGTCGCTTATTCAATTATGATTGGCCATTCGCCGCATCGATGATTTTCAGTCCTGACCCTGTGTACTTGTGACGTCGGCCCAGAGACGGAGGCGGAGAAGAGTTACGTTTATTGCTGTATGCTCCGATTCATTCGACCCTTCCTTCGACCGGAGTGAAGTCGGGCAGCAACCTCTAGTGTTTTCGGCTTGAAATAAAAAAAAAAAAACATGGCAGGTTACCTGAAGGTCCTCAGCGCTCTCACTAGGTCCGCGGCCACTCTACCAAAAAACCCCGCCGTTCTTGCTCCAGCTTCTTGCCAGAGTTTGCAACAGAGGAACTGTGAGTTTTCCACTTCCACAATTGTCTGTAGATGTGTCAATAAAGCCGCATTAACCGGCGTTTTAACACCGGTTAATGCTTATCTAAGACGATGGGCTTTTATATTTAAATATCTTTTCACCCCAGCCACTTACCTCATGCTTCTATCTGGGAAAGCCGGTTGCGGTTGTCGTGTTTCTTTCAATTCGCCAGCTTGCATAATTCCATCAGCAGAACGTTATATTCGCGGTGACGTTGTACGTGCAGCGGGAATCGCTCGGCCGCATAGACAGAAGCACGCTCCTTTGTTCGCCTATAAGATGTCTTTTTAAACAAGACCAACACAAAACGACAAATTAGCTTCAATTAAGGCATTATGCTTACGATAGCATTTCTTAAAAGCAAACCTTATCTAAAAACACATCATTGCACGTTTGAACAGTTTGACGTCGTTGCAAGAGAGTGTATTTTTGGCTTGTGACTGTGAGTCGCCCGGATGGGGTGCTCACAGAGACTGCGGAGTGACTTACGAAACCATTCGCGCCTAAAATACCGCTACAAACGTACTTCTGAACATGTAACCAAACAGCTTTGTGATGTAAAATAATTTGTTAATCAATTCCCTGAGTGTTCATATGGAGGTTTGTCTTTTTCCGCTTGTAGTGCCGTATGAAATCATTTCAAGGTCAGCCGGCCTGGTCAGAACCTCTTATTTTACTACTGAGTGCAGATTGAGATGTAATGTAAATGACCAGCGAGCACATTATCTGCTTTGTTAAACATTATATTTGACTACTAGACCTGATTTTATATGCACTATTTGTTATGGAGACTGCATTGATTTTAAAGGTCCCGTTTGATGCAGCAACTGAACTAACGTTAACAGATAATAGATTGTGAGTTATCTTCTGAAACATGCGTTTCAGGGTGTTACTTTGAAACAAGGGACAACTGAAGGGCACTTCACGCACAACTATGAATGAATTAGTAGGAGCTGTCCTTCTCTGTTAGGTAATCAGTTCTCATGGAGGATTGTCCAAATGTTGCTGGTTTACTTGGCGTACACCAGCCCTCATGTCCTCCAGTTCACCTTTGGGCTTTAATCTGAATGGGTTGGGCGTGAGGCTTTGGCACTAAATAGTTGTGCTAATATGCATCACACCCAAGGGTTTTGGATGATTATGGGTCTTTATTTTAGTTTAATATAGGTGAATTGCCAGCCATATTTTATGCAATGCATAACGGTCTGGTGTCAAGAAGTTGTCTTGCATTTCAGGCTTTATTGACAACAGTTCAGGCAAAATGCCAAGCATGGCTTGCATGTTCTCTCTCATTAAAGTCACAAGGTTGGATTTGACTTTTGCCAAGAGGCTTTATGGGTTGTACGGACAGCCGAGAAGCCCACAGCTCTCATTTATTAACCTTTGCGAAGTTTTCTGAAACTTAATTTATCTATATCTACGCCTGAAAATTAATTTTTCATATGTGATGTACTGTCATGTTATATATCATAGACAAACTGGTGGAATTGATTTGTAGATTAAAGATTTGTTCTTTCGAAGTACTGATATATTTTCCACTATTAAGAGAAGCATTTAAGCATTTGCTTTTGTCAACCCAGCCATTTATTTTTAGTCTGTCTGTGGTACAGCATCTTCATAAAATATCTAATTTAGGACACTTTCTCTCCGGGTCACTCTTGAGCTACTTTTGTAGGTCGTCAGTAGGAAAGAGTATAAGAACATTTGCCCAAATGATTTGTGAGGACTCCATGTGAACATACTCCCCTCATGTGTTTTTTAACTACTGACCTTCAAGTGTGGAGCACAAGTGTACACTTATGTTTGCAAATGTCCTTGACAACTAAAAATCAAAGGGTCATGTGGGAGTGATTGCTTGCTATATGATACGCTGGCCACATGGCTTGTGTAGAGGTTTAGATACACGTGGATTAACTTGGCCTTTTGCTTTAGTTATAAGGTCAAAAAAAATTGCAAATAGTTTGCAGACAAATTCTGTGATCTACTCACTGCAGATTTTTTATAATTTGTGTGTAAATTATACTTTTTTTAATGAACTATTTATTTAATGGCTGCACTGACAGTTTACTTGGAAATGTAAAATACTTTTTTGTTGTAAAGATCATTTTAAGAAATATGCATATATAAAACTATTAAGGTTCAGAAATTTGTCACAAGGAAATGTTTTTGAATGGCAAATGAGTCAGATGTCATTCATAAAAGTTGGATGAATCAAGTTAGTGTTGTTTTACTGTCATAACTAAATACTTAAGCTACCACTAAAACGTTTGGGGTCTGTATGTATATTTATTTGGCAAGGATGCGTTAAAAATAATCAACAGTGAGAGTAAAGACATTTTTAATGTTACAAAATAAATGATTTTTTTAAAATAATGCTGTTCTGTTATGAAAAAAATATATCCACAGAAATCATTAAAGGGATAGTTCACTCAAAAATTAAAATTCTGTCATTAATTTCTCACCCTCATGTTGTTCCAAACCCATAAGGCCTTCATTCAACTTCAGAACACAAATTAAGATATTTTTGATCAAATCCAAGAGCCTTCTGACCTTGCATAGACAGCAACACAACTGACATATTTAAGGCCCAGAAATAATATCTTAAATAATATCAAAAATATCTTAATTTGTGTTTTCATTTTTGAGTAAACTATCCTTTTAAGGAGCATAACTGCATTCAACATTAATACATGTTTCTTGAGGCATATATCAGCATATTTGAACGATTTCTGAAAGGTCATGTGACCCTAAAGACTGGAGTTATGGCTGTTGAAAAATTCAGCTTTGCTACCACAGGAATAAATTGCATTTTAAAATATAAAATACGGTTCTTTTAAATAGTAGTAGTATTTAACAATTGTAGTATTTTTACTGTATGCTTGATCACAAATTATTGCACAAGTAAATGCAGGGTTCGTACAAGGTGCCTAAAGTATACTTGAATTTGACTTTTTGAAACTTAAGGCCAATTCCTGAAACGTGCTTGATTTATTAAAAAACAATGTATCTATGAAATAAGCGCATATCTTTTCACTATAAATTCACGCAATTAAATAAAATAAACCTTTTCATCTAATTTCAGTTATGTCATAAAACTAGCAAGGTAAACCTATAGTAATACTGACTTTTTTCTGTAAACATACACATACGCTAATGATGCGAAAAGAGGAACAGATGAACCAAATCAATGTCTTTTTTTTTTTTTTTAGAATTTAGTGGACTTTTGACTTCAAGCAATTAATTTTAATGATTTTAAAAAGCACGTAGTGATGGGCAAAATGGAGCTTTTCGAAACTAAGAATCAGTTAAACCATTGCGTTGCAAAATTATTTACAAAATGGTTTCGAAGTGCTCTAATCTAATTGTGTATCGCACAGCATTTGTTTCAGATTGGGACTTCAAATCGTGTATCGCAAATCATTTGATTTAGATTGGAATTTAGCGTATTGCAAATCATTTGATTTAGATCGTAATGGGTTCGTGAATAATTTCATGAATTGAATGATTCAAATCAAATGATTTGCGATATGTGATTTGAAGTCCCAATCTAGATCAAATGATTTGTGATCCGATCTGATCTGAAATGATGGTTCGCAAATCATTCAGAATGGGACTTCGGAGCATGGTTTTGCAAATCCATGATTAATGATTAAGATCAGAACTTTGGAGCAGGTTTGCAAATCTTTTGCTTTAGATCGGAAATTCACAGTGTGGATCGTGAATCATTTGATTCAGATTGGGGCTTTGTTGTGGGTTTGCGAATCATTTGATTCAGTTCGCAACTATGGAGCACGGATCATAAATTATTTAATTCAGATAAGAATTTCTTTTTTGCGAATCTTTTTTTTTTTTTTTTTTAATTGATTATTATTAAACTGTAGAAAACAAACAATTAAGGCAGTACAATTATAAAAACAAATACAAATCCCTTAAGAAAATTAATCATGGTTTTACTATAGTAAAAGTGTAATACTTTAGTAGTAATACTTTGCATGTGCTTAACTTTATTCTTTCCAAATCAAAAGAAGTAGTGCTTGAAAAGTCCTTGAAAGTCCTGGAATTTCATTTTACAGTATCTGTATGAACCCTGTAAATAGTGTTTTAAAAGCTGCTATTTGTGTTTAAACGCATTTAGAAAAGGTTCCTAAAATAGGTAATGAGGCACTAGCTGAATTCTAGCACAGTCCCAGAGTATCCTCCATTGTACTAAAGTGTAGGAGTAAAGTGGCAGTGTGCTATTTTATGCTCAATACATGTGAAGCATGTCATTTTATCCCATTCAATTGCCAGTAAGAATAACTCCAGTCCATTGGTTTGTAGATCGCATGACGTTGTTCAGCATTCCCTGCAGATTCTATTGCATCGCATGAGTTTTCCAAGAAATTCAGAGGAAACGTGAGCTATCTGCAGTCCATCATGGCAGGTTAGCTCATGCCGCAGCTCAGCATAAATGTATTGTTCATGGGAGGGTTCGTTCGCTATGCAGATGGCTGCTGTGTTGTTAGAAACAGGCCATTGAAGCACGCTTACATAATCCTGCCCGTATACACCCCCCTTTAGCACGCTGTCCCACCGCTTATTACTAGCAAGAGGATTCTTTTTTACCCCAGGATTCCCTGTTTATGTAATTTCTGTTTATGAACCCAGTCAGGTTTCAAGCAAAAGGCCTTACCCATAATGCACTTTTGGTTGTCACAGCTGTGCTAAGCAGTAACTCTATCTGAGAGGGTTTTTTTGGCCTTTGTCTAGCTTAGTGGTGGTGAAATCTTTAATTTGCAGAAATGAAATAGTCCTACTCTTATCTTTATTTAAAGCTCTTGCCTTGCATAAAACACGTAGCAGCATTAGACATCTTTATTCTGTCTGACTTTTAATGTCATGCTGCAATTGTACTTGACTGAAATGTTCAAAGGGTCTGACCTGTGGCTGCTGAAACAGATTGAAGATCAGTAGAGTATGGTAAATGTATTACCCATAGTGCTTATAAAGGAGATTACACCCAGTTTTATTGACAGGATTTTGTCTTTTATGAACTCTTTACTGTTTTTGACAGCTTTGCCGACTCTTTAGATGGAATGGCTCTCTAGCAGGAGCAGGAACTTGGCAAGTGTAACAGTCACTTGATTCGCTCCATGCCTCCCCCTCCTTCCTCTATTTTGTCCCCACTGAGAGAGAAAGAGAGTTAGATGACCTCTACTTGTTTGCTTTAGTGGAAAGGTGGCATAAAAAGGTGTTTGCAACATTAAAGGAAGACATTTAGTTCATGAAATTACTGCAAATTGGTGCTTTTAGCAAGTAGGAGTGGGTGTTATGAGCAATTTAATATCTTTATCATTCCTTCATGGTTTGGAAACACCCTGTACAGTGGGGTTTTGGACAATAATGGCATAAATCCTTTCCATAAATATTTTGTGATGACTTTGCATTGATAATGGACAACGCAATCTAAATTAAAATGAAACAGATGAATTCAGGACATGTCTGTGTACTAATGGGTCTGTTATCTATTAATTTTAATTGGCAATCAGCCAGTAAAGCTATAAAAGTGTGTTGACCCAATAATCTTTGATAATGAAACCTGGGCCAGTTTAATCTGGTAATCGGGCATTACAGCTGCCAAAGGAGTACGTCTGGCTGTCAGATGTTTAGATTGCCATTATTATGTAATAAGATGAAAATCATTACTTCAGTTCTTTAGTGATAATTGCAAGTTAATTCAATAGATTTATGCCAAGAAATCATAAAGGTTTGTGCTGGCCATTGTTCAAAGTGTTGCCTAGGCTGTTTTTAAAATTATGTGCCAATGCCTATTTTTTTCACTTCTCAACGCTTGAGTTGAGATGGTGTATACAGTTTTGTACTTTCAAAGCTCTAACAGGAAATAACACAACCACAGTGCAAACCGTTTCATATGCAAATATTAAGATACTAGTCTATAACTCGTATGACAGCCAACAGCATGTTGCATATATTTATATTTACACTACTGTTCAATAGTTTGGGGTTGGTCTTTTTTCTTTTTTTCTCATGCTCACCAAGGCTGTATGTACACTACCAGTCAAAAGTAAGATTTTTCATGTTTTTAAAAGAAGTTTCTTCTGATTAACAAGCCTGCATTTATTTGATCCTAAGTACAGCAAAACGGTAAAATATTTGTACTATTTGAATATATTTTAAAATGTAATTTATTCCTGTTTGTTTTTTAAGCTGCATTTTAGAATTATTACTCCAGTCACATGATCCTTCAGCAATCATTCTAATATTCTGATTTGCTGCTCAAAAAACATTTATTATTATGTTGAAAACAGCTGAGTAGAATTTTATTTTTCAGGTTTCTTTAATGAATAGAAAGTTCAGAAGAACATTTATCTGGAATAGAAACATTATAGTATTATTTGTAACATCATAAATGTCTTTATTTTCACTTTTGAACAATTTTAAGATCTGTTAATAAAAGTATTAATTATATATATATATATAAAAAAAAATTATACTGACTTCAAGCTTTCGGTATAGCGTATAATGTTTTATGATCTTTCTAATTATCAAATAATCCTGAAAAACATTTACTCGACTGTTTTAAATATAGATAATAATAAAAAGTGTTTTTTGAATAGAAAATCAGCATATTAGAATGATTTCTGAAGGACCATGTGACACAGAAGACTAGAGTAATGATGCTTAAAATTTATATTTGATCTAGGGCTGCACGATTTAGAGAAAAAAAAAATCTAATTGCGATTTTTCTGATCAAAATTGCGATTTAAAATGCGATTTACTACTATTTCATAAAAGAGCTACAGGTTTGATATGGTGGTTTTAACAGCACCAAAGAAAGACCAAGCATAATCACAAAGTATGCTACACTGCTACTGTTTATTTAAAACCTCTTAAACTTTGTTGCCATTTTTTAAATAAAGTTGTCAGTTGTCATTAGGCTTGCCACGATAGACGGTGTTGACGGTGTTACCGGTTTTAAGACGCAACACCGGTGACATCACTTTTCCACCGTGACACCGTCTCCACTTTTTTTTTTTTTTTTTTTTAAGTATTCGTTTTTTTATTAAATATTTATTTGAATTGAATGGAAAATATTATTCTAAATAATTTACTTAAGACGAGAGCATGCAATATAATTAAAAACTGAACATAGCTACAATGCGTCATATTTCATTTATCACGTGAGGAGTTCGCGCTTACATATAATAAACAGCGTAAAAGTTAAGCATGTTTGGCCGAGCCCGGGGCACTCCCCCTGCCCAGGGAGAGGGATGCTGAAAACAAGAGATGATGAAGGTAAGACTGCTTGGCTATTTAAAGGGATTCTCTTGTAGTGCTTGGATACGGAGTGTGATTGCTGATGGTGAATTGGCCGTGTTAATTATCTGTGCGAGGAGTCGAATTTACAGAAAGAGAATGGCGGACGATTTAGTGTCCAAAACCACCTGTTTGGCAATATTTTAGGTTCAAAGTTTTTTTTTTTTTTTTTTTTTTGTAGTTTCGTTGTCGTCCATTAAAACAATTGACGCCGAATTGCCAATTCCCGCAAAACTGAAAGTGAAAGTATAATACGCACGCATTTATAATCTATTTAAAAGCAGTAAAAAGAGCAAACCCCCACCCCCACGGTGATACCGGTATTACCGGTGTTGTCACATGCCGATTAACCGGTGGGGAAATTTCCTCATCGTCACAACCCTAGTTGTCATGACAAATTAAGAAAATAACAACAGTATCTTAAATAAAATAAAATGAACAATTAAAAATATTTTTTATATTTTTTTTTTATATATATATATATATATATATATATATATATTATATATATATATTTATTTATAATAAAATATAATTAAAATCTTAAACTTTGGAATCCACACACTGTAAACAATTAGACACAATGTAAACCAAGAGACATTTTGTTGGGAAGTTGAGCCGCTGCTCCCGCTCATCTTTTCCAAATGGCGTTAACGTTATTTGCTCAGTACATGCAGCAGAGACCTGGGAGTACAGCGGGACCCGACACAACCGAATGCGGCGTGGGACAAAACTTGATGGGCGAGTGTGGGATGCGGGAAAATAAAATGATTCGCGGGACTCCCGCAAAATAGAATTATCTAAACATAAACTATCTAAAAAACAAAACATTGTTATTCATCTATTGCACAAAAGCAGCAAGAACAACTAGTATACAACTTACAACTATGATTAGTAAGCACAAGGATAGGCAGTCATCATCAGAGGTGTTTAAGTTAGAATCCACTCACTGCTCAAAAATTCTTGCACAGTGCTGAATATTGCGAATTAAAACACACAAAGTGTAGACATTGTGAAAGATTCATTGTGCATAATATTCATTGTGTCAGAGCTTTATGAGATCGCGTATGAACTGAGATGTCAGCTTTAAAGAGCTCTGATTGCATTCTGCCATGGATGCACGCAGTAGCTCATGCTTGCTTTTCTGTTAAGAATAACAGTGGTTTGTGAATGAGCGTTTATGCTGGGGTTTTGTGAAACTTACGAGATGTTACAGAACTATTTCATGTAAATTCAATTGGTGTACTGAAAAAAATCTATATGTGGGCTTTTGCGGGCAGGAGCGGGACAAAAAATGAATGTCGAGGCGGGAACGGAACGAGATAACATTTCTGTGGGAGCGGGACTGAAAAATACATCCCGTGCATGTCTCTACATGCAGTGTTAAAATGCCCCCTAATGGTTAAACGCTGCATCAAACGTAATAGAAGCAGGAAGACGTAATATGCACATGAAGCGACCTGTCATAAACGACTTATATGCTTGTTACCACATTTGATAATAAATCGAAATAATCGCAGCTCTTTCAATTTGAAAGTCGCACTCTTTCAAATAGTGATTTCGGTGTAAAAACGATTAATCGTGCAGGCCTAATTTGATCACAGGAATAAATTAAATTTTTAAAATATATTCAAATAGAAATCGGTTATTTTAAATAGTATAAAAAATATTTCAAAATGTTACTTTTTTTGCTGTACTTTGGAATAAATAAATGCAGGCTTGGTGAGCAGAAAAGACTTGTTTAAAAAAACTTTAAAAATCTTAAGGTTCAAAAACATAAAGACATTTATATATAAAAAATAAATAAATATAAATATAAATGTATAAAATGTAACTTATTCCTGTGATGGCAAAACTGAATTTTCAGCATGCTGATTTGGCACTCAAGAAACTGTTCTTTTAATTATTATATTCTAATTTACATTAAAAACAGCTGTGATCTTTAATATGTTGTGGAAATGGTAATATATTTTTTTCAGAATTCTATAAAAATTCAAAAGAACAGCATTTATTGAAAATTGAAAATGTCAAAGAAAAACATTAATGTCACTTTTGATTTACAGTACAGACCAAAAGTTTGGACACGCCTTCTCATTCAGGTGTGTCCAAACTTTTGGTCTGTACTGTAGATATGAATTCAACTGAAAAAAACTTGTGAAAAAATATCTTTCAGGTGGTCAAATAGCAAATAGTGGAGCTCTGCAGCCACCTACTGGTAAAAGTTATTTGTAGTTGTTTTTTTTTACTTTTAAAACTGGATTTTCAAAAGATGGGCAAAAATCTTACACTAAACCATGTGAAATTATCCATGTTAACCCCATGAATTAAAGTTAGAAATGTGGGTCTTTTATAAAGTGAATTTTACATAAAAAGGTAGGCAGTTTTTGTATAATTTTGTATAATATTTATTTATTAATTTATATATATTTAAACAATATCACTAACCCACTGAAAACTGCACAAATGTAGAGTAAAAACTTTAATAAACAGAAAAATATACAGTACAGACCAAAAGTTTGGACATACCTGCTCATTCATTTGAATGAGAAGGTGTGTCCAGACTTTTGGTCTGTACTGTATTTAAGGCAACCTTGCTGAATAAGTGTTCAAAATATTACCTGCATCAAACCTTTGAACGTTAATGTATGATGTGGTCAGATGATAATCTTAATAGCCTTGTACAACAAAATTGGTTTGGATTACAGTATAGCACACACTGTAATTTCACTGTTTTATGTACATCTATGATCATGCACAGTCAAAGATAAAGGTTATTAACAAGATGTATGTAACACACATCCTTGTTTTTTAGGGCCCGAGCACCGATGGTGTGAGGACCCTATTGGATCTGCTCCGTTTATTAGGGCCCGAGCACCGATGGTGTGAGGACCCTATTGGATCTGCTTCGTTTATTATTATTATTATTATTATTATTCTTCTCCAAAATGAATCGCATTTTTGAGGGCTTAGACATACCCGAAAACTCATGAAACTTCGCACACACATCAGACCTGGCGAAAATTTACGTCTGATATGGGTTGCAGAAGTGGGTGTGGCAAAATGGCTCGATAGCGCCACCTTTACACGTTCCGCGGTGTGCGCTTTCAGTTGTGATTCACGTACATGCACGAAAATCGGTACACAAATGTAGCTCACCAATACCTACAAAAAAGCCTCTTGGAGCAAAATTTGACACCCAACAGGAAGTCGGTTATTTTTTATTTTCTTAGCAAAATTTGTGTAATTTTTGCCATTTTCAGGCGTCATACTTGAACGAACTCCTCCTAGAGATTAATTCGGATCAACGGCAAATTTGGTGAGTCTAATCTAAAGCCCTTTGTGGCGTTAAATTGCGAAGATCTAGAGTTTTCATCGGAGGGCGTGTCCGTGGCGGCCTGGCAAATTTCGATGCTTCGCCATGAAAAAGGAAGTTGCTATAACTCAGGCATAAAATGCCCGATCTGCCCCAAACTTCACATGTGTGATAACACTCCTGACCTGATGACATCTACATGCCCATATTCAGTTTTACTCATAGCGCCACCTGCTGGCACCAGAAAGTGTCATGCTGTACTCTGCAACAAACTCCTCCAAAAGATTTAATCAGATCAACACCAAAATCGGTCAGTCTAATAAAAAGGCTTTAACGATGTTAAATTGTGAAGATCTTGAGTTTTCGTTGAAGGGTGTGTCCGTGGCGGCCTGGCAAATTTCGTGGTCTCGCCATGGATATAAAACTTGTTATAACTCAGCCATAAAATGTCCGATTTGCCTCAAACTTCACATGTTCGATAAGAGTCCTGGCCTGAACACATCTGAAGGCCAATATTCTATTATAATCACAGCGCCACCTGTTGGCAATAGGAAATTACTTGTAGCAAACTCCTCCTAGAGATTTAATGATATCAACATTATCTTCAGTCAGTCTGATCTAGAGGTCTTAGAGATGTTAAATTGCGAAGAACTTGAGTTTTCGTTAAAGGGCGTGTCCGTGGCGGCATCACAAAGTTTGATGTTTCGCCATGGACATAGAAGTTGTTATAACTCAGCCATAAAATGTCCGATCTGCCTCAAACTTCACAGGTTTTGTAAGAGTCCTGGCCTGAAGACACCTAAAGGCCAATATTCAGATATTATCATAGCGCCACCTGTTGGCAGCAGGATATATCATATATTTCACTAACTCAAACATACCAAGGTCAATCTGCACCAAACTTTATATGTTTGATGAAAGTGCCAGCCTGAACACATCTACATGCCAATAATCAGTTATAGGCATAGCGCCACCAGCTGGAAGCAGGAAATTTGGCACATTTAAGTGACTTTGACATATTTCTCCTATTTTTACTGTATTAAAAGCATACTACCCACCATTTGCTGTGTTCCTAAAGCCACCGGTCGGCGGTGAGCCCGTGTGCGAGGGCCCGTTCATCGCTGCTTGCAGCTTTAATTATTATTATTATTATTATTCTTCTTCTTCTCCAAAATGAATCGCATTTTAGAGGACCTAAACATTCCCGAAAACTCACAAAACTTTGCACACACATCAAACCTGGCGAAAATTTACGTCTAATTAGGGTTTCAGAAGTGGGTGTGGCAAAATGGCTCAACAGCGCCACCTTTAGACGTTCAGCGGTGTGCGCTTTCAGCTGTGATTCACGTACATGCACGGAAATCGGTACACACATGTAACACACCAAAACCTACAAAAAAGCCTCTTGGAGCAAAATCCGGAACCCAACAGGAAGTCGGTTAATATTAATATTCTCAACAAAATTTGTGTCATTTTTGCCATTTTCAGGCGTCGTACTTGAACGAACTCCTCCTAGAGATTTATTCGGATCAACGCCAAATTTGCAGAGTCTATTCTAAAGCCCTTTGTGACGTTAAATTGTGAAGATCTAGAGTTTTCATCAGAGGGCGTGTCCGTGGCGGCCTCGCAAATTTCGATGTTTCGCCATGAAAAAGGAAGTTGCTATAACTCAGGCATACAATGTCCGATCTGTCCCAAACTTCTCATGTGTGATAACACTCCTGACCTGATGACATCTACATGCCCATATTCAGTTTTACTCATAGCGCCACCTGCTGGCAACAGGAAGTGTCATGCTGTACTCTGCAACAAACTCCTCCAAGAGATTTAATCAGATCAACACCAAAATTGGTCAGTCTAATAAAAAGGCTTTAGTGATGTTAAATTGTGAAGATCTTGAGTTTTCGTTGAAGGGCGTGTCCGTGGCGGCCTGACAAATTTCGAGGTCTCGCCATGGATATAAAACTTGTTATAACTCAGCCATAAAATGTCCGATTTGCCTCAAACTTCACATGTTCGATAAGAGTCCTGGCCTGAACCAATCTGAAGGCATATATTCTATTATAATCACAGCGCCACCTGTTGGCAATAGGAAATGACTTGTACCAAACTCCTCCTAGAGATTTAATGATATCAACATTATATTTGGTCAGTCTGATCTCGAGGCCTTAGAGATGTTAAATTGTGAAGATCTTGAGTTTTCGTTAAAGGGCGTGTCCATGGCGGCCTGACAAAGTTTGATGTTTCGCCATGGACATAAAAGTTGTTATAACTCAGCCATAAAATGTCCGATCTGCCTCAAACTTCACATGTTTGGTAAAAGTCCTGGCCTGAAGACATCTAAAGGCCAATATACAGATATTATTATAGCGCCACCTATTGGCAGCAGGATATATCATATCTTGCACTAACTCACACATACCAAGGTCAATCTGCACCAAACTTCATATGTTTGATCAAAGTGCTGGCCTGAACACATCTACATGTCAATAATCAGTTATAGGCATAGCGCCACCAGCTGGCAGCAGGAAGTTTGGCACATTTAAGTGACTTTGATCTATTTTTCCTACATTTACTGTATTAAAAGCATACTGCCCACCGTTTGCTGTGTTCCTAAAGCCACCGGTCGGCGGTGAGCCCGTGTGCGAGGGCCCGTTCATCGCTGCTTGCAGCTTTAATTATTTTTATTTTTTAAAAACAATTTAAGAGTGTGTAGACTGTGATGATATAATTTATAAGCTCGGCACTGATAGGTAGATAGATAGATAGATAGATGGCTGCAGTGGTATAGAACAAGTGTCGATTTTTATCTATCTGTGATATGATGCGCATTATACATGGGTGTAGTTTGTATATAAGCTCTTCCTTCATGAATATTGATATTTAGAGGGATGAAAGCTGTCAGTGTCAGCATAAAATGACATTTTAGTGGAAGTGATGTTCAGGACTGTTTCTTGCGCAGCCAGAATTTATAACGCCAGCAGTCGCTTTATATGTCTTTGTTATCCACCTTCTTGAGGAACCACTCATTTCCGAGTGTCTCATGAGTAGGAAGTAACAATCTCTTGTTCAAGCCTGAAAGAAAAAACAGCTTATTGAAAAATTGTGTTTGTGTTTCACAGATGCCGATAAACGTATCAAGGTGGCGAAGCCGGTGGTGGAGATGGACGGAGATGAGATGACCAGGATCATCTGGGAGTTCATCAAAGAAAAGGTGCTTAAACGCCAAGCTTGTGAGTGAGTGAGAGAATGAGGGGGAGGGAAGCAATGTCTGTCTAGTCTATTTTTAAAACGGTGACACACACATACTGAGAGAGAAACAGAATGCAGGAGGGAAAGATGTAGAGGGCAAAGGAAAGATAGAAACGGGAGAGTGAGAAGCCTAGACAGGCAAAGACGGAACGAAAATTGGGTTAGACAAGAGTAGAAAGAAAAAAGGCGATTGAAATTGGAAAGGGAATGTGACAGCGTCTCTTGGGAGAATTAACAGACGAGGAGAGAGTAGGGGAGTGATTGGCGTGTTACGCAGATCTCCTTTTTTTTAAAAAGCCAGTGTGATAGGCTTACTGGGAGAGTGTTTACTCATGAAGACCGGGAGATTACGGCCACATCACGCAGGGGGCAGGGCCAGTGTTGAGGTCATTCTCACTGACTGGCTGTCTGCCTCCCTGAGAGAGACAGCAGATGGTGGTGGTGACGTGCCACAAGCTGAAATTATTCTGCCAGTTCTGTGGAGAATCAGAATAGGCTATTTATTTATAGCCAGAAAAACAATGCCATTAATCTAGAGATTATAATAGCTATGGTGTTTAGGCTCAGTCGGAATATAAACGATCATGTGTGGCATAATTTTATAAAATTAGGTAGGAGCAAATATTTTTGACAAAATAACATCACCCTTTTAGGATAAAATAAAATCATCAAATGACTTGATTTACTGTATTTAATCTGTATGTGTGTGTGTGTGTGTGTTTTAATTACTCTGTTTAACCTTTAACATGAAATTTTTGTGTCTAGCTCATTCTGTCCAATGTGAATGTGGAGCTGAAGTATTATGACCTGGGTCTTCCTTACCGTGACCAGACTGATGACCAAGTCACAATCGACTCTGCTTTAGCTACTCAGAAATACAATGTTGCTGTGAAATGCGCCACCATTACTCCTGACGAAGCTAGGGTCGAAGGTACGGCACACCTCAGAAACACTTTCTTGTGATATTTGTTCTAAAGACAGATCGATATATCGGCCATGCTGTACAATGTGCCCATTGTGATGTTATCAACATCAGCTGATAAGTTCTCATGTTTGTATGGAAGCCCTGCACTGATTTAAAAAAAATGTTATTGTGACTTTATCTGGCAATTCTGACTTGTTTTCCTTAGAATTAACATATAAACTTGTAATTGCCAGAAATGAAGTCAAAATTTACAGAAACTTGTAATTCTCACAAATCTGGCATTTTTCTAATTAGTCCTAGTTTATATCTAGCGATTCAAGCTATTTTTCCTCATAACTGTGAGATATAAACTTGCAATTGCAAGAAATAAAGTCAGAATTGTGAGAAACTTGTAATTCTGACTTTTTTTTTCTCTAGTCGATCTCAGTTTATATCTAGCAATTCTGGCTTTTTTTTCTGCAAATTCTGAGATATAAAGTCAGAATTGTGAGAAAATCTCTTAAATCTGAATTTTTTTTTCCCCTGTAAATTTGAGTTTGTATCTAGCAATTCTGGCTATTTTTCCTCAGAATTATGAGATATAAACTTGCAATTGCGAGAAATAAAGTCAGAAATTGTGAGAAACTCGCAATTCTGACAGGGTTTTTCTCTCTCACAAATTTGAGTTTATATTTTGCAATTCTGGCTCTTTGTCATCGATCCAAGTTTATATCTAGCAATTCTGGCTTTTTTTGCTCTCAGAATTCTGAGATATAAAGTCAAAATTGAGGAAAAACCCTAAATTCTGCCCCCCCCCCCCCCTTAGAATTGCGAGATATAGACTTGCAATTGCAAGAAATTAAGTCAGAATTGTGAGAAACTTATGACTTTTTTTCTCACAAAGTCAAGTTTGTATATTGCAGTTCAAATTATTATTATTTTTTTTTTGCAATTGTGAGTTTATTTCTAGAAATTTTGGCTATTTGTCCTCACAATTATGAGATATAAACTCCAATTTTGAGGGTTTTTCAATTCTGACTTACTTGCAGTTGCATTTTATGAAGTCATTTCTGAGGAAAATTTTCTTTAAAGAGTTTATATCTCACTATTCTGACTTTGTCTCAAAATTGCAAGTTTATATCCCAAATTTTGAGAAAAAAAAGAGTCAGAATTGCAAGTTTGTATCACAATTCGAAGGGTAAAAAGTCTGATTTTGCGAGATAAAGTCACAATTACATTTTTTTTATTCAGTGGTGTAAACGGGCTTCCATAAGATTTAATTTGTCTCAGTTTTTCTTTCAGCATATATATATATATATATATATATATATATATATATATATATATATAATATTTGTTTTAAAAATTGTAAATTGAGCAAATGTAAAAAAATAAGTATTCAATTAAACTTGATGTTTGAATTGGTATCATTTTATCATCTTGCTCTAGGTAGCCATCTAAACAAATCTATAATAGTCAAATACTAATTTGAAAACTGGTTTTGACAGAGTTCAACCTGAAGAAAATGTGGAAGAGCCCTAACGGAACCATCAGGAACATTCTGGGCGGCACTGTCTTCCGTGAGCCAATCATTTGCAAGAACATTCCCAGACTTGTTCCTGGCTGGACACAGCCCATCACTATTGGCAGACATGCCCACGGTGACCAGGTCTGCTTTGTTTGGATGAACCTTTTTTTCTTTCTTGTGCATGTACTTATTTCCACTAAACTGCATTTGTCTTGTTATTTTACAGTACAAAGCAACAGACTTTGTTGTGAGCCAACCAGGCAAATTCAAAATGGTCTTCTCTCCAGCTGATGGTAGCAAAACCAAGGAGTGGGAGGTGTTCGATTTCCCTGGTGGTGGCTGTGGAATGGGAATGTACAACACTGACGAGGTCAGTGCACATATGCATATAATGCATTCAAACTGAAATATAAATGCAACACGGAACAAATACTTCTAAACGAACCAAAAACAAAGTAATGACAAGATGCGACGCTATGCGACATTATTTCATGATGGAAACAAGCGTGTATCCAAAACAAAATGAGCAGAGCAATGGGAAAGTAAAGTGCCTTTAATGAGCTCTGTCAGTTTCGCAGGTGGTGAAAATAAAATCACATACATGCAATGAGTGCATTTAGTCCAGCAGACGGCATTAGGTGTATTCAACTTATTCGCTTGAAGTCGAACATACGTTTTCCTTTTGTTTAAAGTGTTCTGTGTGTTCTGTCACAAAATATACGTCATTCAACCTGACCAATTAGATTGGAAATGTATCGCTATGCCTTTAGGTTCAGTATCTTTAGGTTCACTGTCAAAAATGCCAGTGTAAACGCTTAGCGGAACAGGACCAAATGTATCATTTTCCTTTTTGGTCCAGACCAGATGAACCAAACAAACTGAACTACAAGTGTGAACACACTGTTAAACACTGAAGAAGCATTAAGATATCTGTGAGAAGAACAATAACTCTTGTAATCGATACCCACAGTCATAAAAAGGGTACTTTCCTTTACTAAGTAAGTAAGAACCATAAATCTAAAGGAAAATATATATATATATATATATATATATATATATCTCTACAGCACTATTCACATGTTTGGGGTCAGTACGATTCTTTAAGATCTTAATACTTTTATTCAGCATGAAACTAAATTGCAAAAAAAAATCTGAAAAAACTGAAGACATTAATAATGTTACAAGATTTGTCAAAAACATGCTGTTCCTTGGAACTTTGAATCCTTCCAAGAATCCTGAAAAAATAAACCTAAAATGTAAAGCAGCATAACTGTTTTCAACATTAACAGAAATGTTTCTTGAGCAGCAACTCCGCACATTAGAATGATTTCTGAAGGATCATGTAACACTAAAGACTGGCGTAATGCAGGAATTAATCACTTTAAGTATATTAAAATAGAACAGTTACTTTACTGAAATTGAAAAAAAAAATTGATTATTATTGCACAATGAAATAAATGCAGTCTTTGTGAGCTCAAGAGACTTTTTTTCCAAAATAATAATCATATTGACCTCCAAACTTATGTATAAAATAATTTACAAATGAAAGAACGTCATGTTTTAATTACTCTTTCAGTTAGAAATTACTTTTTGTGAATGTGAATCAGCTGATTTAAAAATCCAGTAATCACAAGAGACTAGAAAGGACACCAAAATTGATTTGCTAAAAGGTGGGACCCCTGGCTTTTACACTTCCTAAATTACAGCATCCAGCGGTGTTAAAATGTTCATAGCTTTGAAATGAATCCAAATGTGAACTCAAAACGGTACCTTCCTATCATAAGGGACCTTCCTAATTTCCACTGAAATAAAAAAAACTGGATAATATGAATTTGAAAAATGCCTTTCTTTCTGTTAATGAGCTTATACGAGCTTATACTCTGGTGATTTGTCTTGAAGGTGTAAAAATAACTTCTTAAATTAGAGACATTTTTAGACTGTCTCGTGTATTCTGAGTTTGTATAATTAAGGCCTTTTGACTCAAATTCTGTTATGTTCTGCACTTACACCTCCGGATGGACGAAGTCTAGATAATAGATGACCTCCCTCAGTTCGTGTACCTGCAGTGAACCCTGATGTCCTGAAGTCTTTGTTTGTAGTCAGGGGAATGGTCTGTTTGGCTTTACAACAGATGAGGTGTCTGCCTTCAGGCAGCTCCAGAGGTGGTGCTGCTATGCTCTCTCTTTTTTTTTCTCTCTCTCAAAAGAGATTGACTGAATGAAGTGTCTGTTCATTGTAGGCCGCAAATTGATAGTGCTGAAATTCATTTTTTACACCATTTCCACTTCACATTTGAAGTGAGTGATTTTTGCTCACCCTTCGAAACTATTCAGCCAGCGTTTCCGAATCCAGGTTGGATTCCCCATTGTGAAAGTGGAACATCTATTTTTCCAGCTTGTGTGACATTCTGTCTTTCGTCTCTTTCCAACAGTCCATCACTGGCTTCGCTCACAGCTGCTTCCAGTACGCCATTCAGAAGAAATGGCCTCTCTACATGAGCACTAAGAACACCATCCTGAAGGCTTACGATGGCAGATTCAAGGACATTTTCCAAGAAATCTTTGAGAAGTGAGAAGGATTTTATTTACGCACTTCCGTCATGTGTTTTCAATGAGCGTGTGTTGCTGTGTAATTATGAGATTAGCGCTTTGAGATGCTGTCACAGCGGTGACATGTGAAACTGTACTTTTCTTCTAAAGCAATTTAAATGCAAAACGCTGAACGTCTTTTTTCTGTTTCACGGGTAGAAACTACAAGCCAGAGTTCGACAAGCTGAAGATCTGGTATGAGCACAGGCTCATCGATGACATGGTGGCTCAGGTGCTCAAGTCATCAGGCGCCTTTGTGTGGGCCTGCAAGAACTACGATGGAGATGTACAGTCTGACATCCTTGCTCAGGGTAAATAACAAAAATATGTATTAAAAAAAAAATTCTAATGTTGTACCCATGTTGATCCAGTTAGAACCAGTACTGTTTTATTTTAGTTCATGCGCTAGATTATTTATGGTCTAAACAAATATGATTATGTAAACTCTAAAGACAGAAAAGATTAAAATCGTGCTACTCATGATTAAAGGATGTTGAATATTGTTTGCAGGTTTCGGTTCTTTGGGGCTGATGACCTCTGTGCTGGTGTGTCCTGATGGAAAGACCATTGAGGCTGAGGCTGCTCATGGCACAGTAACCAGGCATTATCGTGAGCACCAGAAAGTATGTGTGTGTTTTAGTTATTTTATGTATTTGAGTTTATTTACTTAATTTTGCTACATATCATCTTCAGCATACCAATTTAGATTATAGAACATTCAGAGTAGTTTGTGTTAAATGTGTAGGTTGTTTAAAAAACAAAAAACAAAAATGAACATTTAAATAAGGTGTGAAATTGAAAAATTAAATAAAACAATAAATAAAGCAAACAGGAGATTCTACAACTGTATTTTTAGATGTGCTATGCCACCTTGTGGTGAGAAGAAAAAATGACAGCCTTAAACAGCAGCATTTGAACACTTAACATTTAACGTTGGTCAAATATTTTATTTTATTATTATTTATTTATTTTCCCAATTGTGCTCCTGAGTTAATTTATAATGTTTAAAGGAAGCATTTGTAATTAAGACATTTTATAATTCTTTTATTTTCATCAAGGCATTAAAGTGAAAAAAAAAAAACACACACATACTGGTCAAAAGATAATTTTTTTAAGAAGTCTCTTCTGCTCACCAAGCCTGCAATTATTTGATCCAAAGTACAGCAAAAACTGTAAAATTGAAATATTTTTATATTATATTATAAATATTTAAAATTTGTATGTATTTTAAAATGTAATTTATTCCTGAATTTCAAAGCCGAATTTTTAGCATCATTGCTCCAGTGACATGATCCTTCAGAAATCATTCTAATATTCTATAATATTCTTGCATGCTGAAAACAGCAGAGTAGAATTTTTTTCCCCAAGTTTCTTTTATGAATAGAAAGTTCAGAAGAACAGCATTTATCTGAAATAGTAATCTTTTGTTACATTATAAATGTCTTTATCATCACTTTTGATCAATTTAAAGCATCCTTGCTAAATAAACATTTATTTCTATAACTTCTTTCTCAAAAAAAACCAAAAAAATAAATTAAACTGACTCCTAGCTTTTGAATGGCATAGTGTATAATGTTACAAAAGCTTTTTATTTGAGAAAAATGCTGATCTTTGGATCTTTCTGTTGATCAAAGAATCCTAAAAAAATACTCCACTGTTTTAAATATTGATAATAAAAATAAAAAAATATTTCTTAAACGGCAAATCAGCATATTTGAATAATTTCTGAAGGATCATGTTACACTGAAGACTGGAGTAATGACGCTGAAAAATTTGCTTTGCTCACAGAAATAAATTACATTTTAAAATATATTCAAATAGAAAACGGTTATTTTAAATAGTGAAAATATTGAAAAATAACAGTTTTTGCTGTACTTTTGATCAAATAAAAGCAGGCTTGGTGAGAAGAATGTTTTGATGTATCAAAGAATCCTTCAAGTAAGTCCTGAATATATTAAGATATTTAAGTCAACATTGATAATATTACAAAATATTTCTTGAGCACAAAACCAGCATATTAGAATGATTTCTAGAGGATCATGTGATACTCAGGACTGGAGTTATGGCTGCTAAAAATTCAGCTGTCAATATTAAAAATATTTCTGTTTTTAATATATTTGTGATCATGTAAATGAAGCCATTTTGTAATTATAATATATAATTAGGTGCAAATACCATTTTTTTTTAACTTGTAATTGCATGAAATATCTGAAATGTAGTGCCTGAACTTGCTGTAAAAAGCATCATAATTTTTATTGTCATTTATCGTAATTGATTTTTAACTTTATTACACAGGGAAGGCCAACTAGCACTAACCCCATTGCCAGTATCTTTGCTTGGACCAGGGGACTGGAGCACCGTGGCAAACTCGATGGAAACCCTGACCTGATCAAGTAAGTCTATACTGTGTGATTTGAAATGTGTCTGTGATTTGTTTCCAATGTAGCAGCATTCCTGTCATGTTGGTAATGTTTAAACTAAGTGTAACTGTTAATCATTGTCCCATTGCCGTGCAGGTTCTCTCAGACTCTAGAACGGGTGTGCGTGGAGACTGTGGAGAGCGGAGTGATGACCAAGGATCTGGCTGGCTGCATTCATGGTCTGGCCAAGTAAGTCTGAGCATATAAAGTGTAATGTCTGACCTCCATTAAAGGACTAGCCATAGTGATAAAACTGCTGACATCAATTGTTACATTTTCTCAAGCGAATATCATTAACATTTGTCTTTGTGTGACCACAGCTGTAAGCTGAACGAGCATTACGTCAACACCACAGACTTCCTAGATGCCATCAAGACGAACCTAGAGAAGGCTCTGGGCAAATGAAGGACAACGGGCCCGGACACCGCGGAGAGCGTCTGTCGTTTTGTACCTCATTTTTAACTTAAAGGTCATGAATACAACGTAATGTATGAAGGGAGGAATAATGAAAACATAGTGATGTTCCTAGCTGTTCTGTTAGCTAATCCTGCTGATGGGTCATCCCATCTCTTCCCGTACGTCCAGGGGTCTATTTTTGTAAGATGAAGTACTGTATGTCAGATACTGTATAAAACCACAGGAGAGAAACCGAGTGCAAAGGCCACATGAAAAACCCTCTAATAAATCTCTGCCACCTGGATCTTTGCTCTTGTGCAGTTCATCACAATAAACACACTCACATGTTTAAAGGTAAATAAATGTATTAATTTATAATAATGTCCATAGCACAACGTTTAACATTTATCAACATTTTCACATCAGTGTGCAACCAAAGAATCCAAAGCTTATACAAAACTAAAACTCCTGCCTGGCTTAGAGCTACCAGCTCAAAATGCAAGGACACAACCATTTAAAACAACAAAAATGCATCAAATCTTATGTTACACATTAACATTTTGAGTCGCCTAGCTAGATGGAGAATACATGGTGAATTTCCCCAATCATTCTCTGCTGGGTCTCGAGCCCTGTCACATGTCGGCAGACTGTCGTTCATCACTCCTGAGCTCTGCGCAGGAATGATGGATGAGACACTCTCTTGCACACACAAGGGCAGTTAATATTTTTGTCCAGTGTTTTTAGGGCATCCTCGTCAAAATTCAACCAGTATTGGTGACTTTGTGAAAGATGCAGTGCACGTTACAAGGTTTTATGTTCAAGGAGATTAAAATGGATGAGGTTTGGAATAAGGTCGATTAAGCCACAGCAAAAAACTGATGCTAGAAGATTACCACGTTTTAAAAATGAAATGATTTTAGCCCACATAGTTAGCTAGTACACAGAAGAACAGACTGCAAACTAATAAGACATATTTGACAGTTTTTTGGCTGACGCATGGCTTTGTAAAATATCGAACGCTTTAAAGGGACAAATCTTAGTTTATATTATTACATTCATCCAACTAAAGATGGAAAAATATATAATTTAGACAGAAGATGGACCAAACAATGCACTTGGGTAAATAATGCAATTACACTCAAATTGAACTAAACCCATGGCTTAGCTTCTATATTTTAACTTGAAATAAAGTCTGTCCATCTGGAACATTGGCTATGTATTTACACTTATGGATGCCAAGAACATTGAACAATAAATACTATTTGCAATCATGTAAAAACAAATATCCAGAAGGCTATACAGTGATCAAATGCCATGGTCTGGCCCATTATCATTTCCAAAAGAAAAAAGAAAAAACAGGCACTGAAAAATCCCACAAACTCAATCCACCATGAGCTACAAACTGCATATGTCCATTGAAAACCACAAATTGCTGAAGAAGATTCTTAACAAAAAGTCACAATATGCTTATAAACGAAATGCTGGGAAAGTTAACATGAAATGAGAACTATTTGCACTTTGTCAGCTTTGGTTAAGTCCTATAAAGTGGTATCTAACTTTCTGGACAGTAAAACCTCCAACAAGATTGAAGAGATATTTGACAATTTTGTCAACATTTATTCACCCCTGTATGAATTTCTTTCTTCTCTCGAACGTGAAAGATATTTTGAAAAAGCCATTGAATTCTACAGTATCACCGCGTCTACACCGGACGCGATAGTTGTCGCGTCGCGTCGTTGCAGAACATTTAAACTTTATGTCAGTACGTCATAAATAGGGCGACACATCAGTTTACCGTCGGGGATTTGACGCGTTGCGTCGCTCGCGTCCGGTGTAGACGCGGTGTATAGATAATGAAAGTCACAACAGTTTGGTTACCAACATGAGGGTGAGTAAATAATGACAACATTTTCATTTTTGGGTAAACTATCTCTAACGTTCCACAACGGCAGTCTTGGTTTGTCTGTTTTAAAGAGCTGTGGATTGTCTGTATAGATTAAGTGCCTTCTGTGCATATTGTTTCACTGCACTGTAATGGGCAAAAGTGGAACAATTGTTGTTTCAAAAAGAATAGCACCTACACACACACAGTCCTTTATTCTTAAGGATGGTCCCTAAAGTAAAATGACATTGTTAAAATGAAGCTTCAATCTGCTATCACTTCTTTCACAGAGCCAAAATGGCTTCCAGTGCACATCCACTTCATGATGGCTATTTCCTCACTGGCTCCTGTCAGAGCCAAGAGTACTACAGAAATGACCATTACAGCCTTTCCTGCCCACATTTAATGTCTCAGTCAGCTGTTTAAGTTGTGTTGTAGCGAGCAGCAACCTTAGTGTAGTTGTAGTAGCTAATTTTGGCGAGTTTGGCCAAATCTTGTGCGTTGTTGCTGGCTAGATTCTCCCTCTCGCTGTAATCAAAGCTCTCTTCCTCGTAATCTTCCTGACCCTCCGCATCAGGCAGGGCATCTAAGGAAGGAAATGGAGAGACACAAATATAAGCCTGGCTAATAGCATTATTACACAGTAACACTTTTTGGTTTTTCCATATACACGCTAAGTGAATTCAGGGGGTTATAATTTATAGAAATACTTTAAATAAAATAATTGACAGAAACCTTAGGATCCGTCAAACGAGTATCACAAATCTTGGTATTTTTCTTTACACTTGAAGAACACACTGCGTGCACCGAAAGTGAATTTAATAATTTGTTATAACAGATTACGCAAAGATGCGAATAAATGCAAATCCGACACATTTGCCACGAAGGCACTAAATTCGCCTCGATCACGTCTTTGGAAAAATTAACTGGAGTGGAAAATTTGCATAATGCGTTGTTGCGAAAGCCAATCAGCGGAGAGGTTATTGACACTTGCAGGACAAAATGTGCACACCAAAAGCAAATTTAATTCGCACAAGTTGAAACATTTCAACTCAAACTGAAAATGTGCATGATGTGTTGTCTATTAAGTCAATCAGTGAAATCTCTGGTTGTATCAGAAGATGGGTTTTATTGTTTTTATTTTCACGAGTTACCTAGAGCAAGTAATTCGATGCAAATATTCACTTCGCTTTTGGTGCACACACCGTCAGACTAGCAAACTTGTACTAGCATCAGAATTGACTTCCACCTTATAAGGCCACAGAGAGGTGGAATCAAACATCTATAAACCTCTAGGCTATACCTGTCTTGTCATTTCTGATTTTCTATAACATTGAGAACAGCAAGACTCACAAGTAAGTATAATCTGAGGTCAAATTTGCATATTGTTACCTTGTCCTTCAGTCGAGGAGTCCAGGATTCCATGCTTCACCTTCATGTGTCGACTCAAGTTGCCCTTCAAATTGAACTTGCTGGTGCAGTAAGGACACTTGAAGGGTTTGCTACCGGCATGAAGGTGCATGTGACCCAGCAGGTTATACATTCTGTTGAAGGACTTCCCGCACACCTACAGAAACCAATTCGGGAACTATTAGAGGTGTATGATGCACAGCCATATCAGGCAGAAAAATACAGACTCCAGCAGGGTTATATTGGAGTAGAGTTCTTTGTACCCACCTTGCACTTAAAGGGTTTCACAGGCAAGTGGACAATCATGTGTGTTTTAAGCGTCTGCTTTTGAACAAAGGTCTTGAAGCAGACGTGGCACTGGAAAGGGCGCACGCTGGTGTGAATCAGCATATGTCGCTTCAGGTTGGCAGAGAGGGTGAATTCGCGAGAACACACGTCGCATTTGTATTCCTTCATACCCTGAGAGAGAAAGACAGCAAAAATATATTTAGAGGCGATTCCATTGTGACCAAAGTAACTTTTGTAATTAGCGGTAGACTTTTTTTATTCGTTTTTGAGAGCGGGTGGAAAAATGATTTATCACTGGCATCAGCTGAATGAGAAAAAGTGGTTAGTTGTCATAAGCGCAGCTGAATCTATCAGTAGGGTGCCTGTCTTGCTTGCTCACTGGAATCCATAATGCAGAGCAACAAATACACACACACACACACACACACACACACACACACACACACACACACACACACACACACACACACACACACACACACACACACTTTATTCACTGTTGTTATCACAATGCTGCAGGGTAAATAGATTTGTGTATGCAGCGCAGTGCAAGCTCTGATGCTCCACCAAGCTAAAACGTTAACAAATGAAGAGGGTTAAACATTCTCTCGCCTTAACAATTTGACTATTCAATGAACACTTCCAGTGTATCCATGGAATACTGCCATCCTAACATACACGGAAACGAATTTTTCCATTTAAGAATGTGCTACAAAGAATCTACACTATGCTTATGTGTGTGGGCTACCCCTTGTGTTTGCCCCCTTAATTTCAGCACAATTCTAGAGAATTATGTTCTTCCAACTTTTCTTCCCATTTTTCTTGCACAGATCAATAAATACACAGTGGGGTTTAGAGAGTCTGATGTGGAAGAACTTGACTGCCTTTCACAAAACTCAGAACTGAACCCCAACTCTGTTGAGATAAATTGGAACTGCAACTTTGACCAGGCCACATTACCTAAGATCAGTGCCTGATCTGCTTGTGTCTGAATGGGATCCCACATCTAGTAAAAAGCCTTGCCAGCAGAGTTAGAGATGACCAACTCCCTATTATTGGCAATTATAAAGCACATACAGATGAAATATGTGTACCCAACTAACTGGAATCATCTAGTGTTCTCATTTAGGAGCGACAATCATTATCTCTAATAGCAAAAAATCTAACAACAGAGTTCAAACTAGACAACTGTTGATGTAAACACTGAAGAAATGACTAACTGGCGATGTGTTTTTTGTTTATAACCCTGCTGACCTGTGACACATTCTGTTTACTGACACTGCAGTCATGACGAGATGAATCATATTCATGGAGAGTGAGAAATGAAAGGAGGAAGTATCAGCTTGTGAGAGACACTTCACTGCACAAAGCGTACACAAAACAAAACGGCTCTATACTAGTGCAAGGGACAGGGAAACGGGACGAGTTAATGGCAGGGTAGGATGGCTGGAAGGGACTGACAGAGACGGCTCCACTTACACAGAAACTTGTTGCGGCAATACGCGAGATGACACATTAACCTACAGTTTTATGGGAACATGTAGTGGTGGGAAATGTAGGATCTGAAGGATCTCTGGAGAGTCATTTCTAATAGGATGGTTGCGGGAAGATTACAAAAACTAATGAGGTTTAAGTACCTTGTGTTCGAGGGCCTGCTGTGTCAGTACCTTGTGTGTAAGCATGTGCTGCTTCAGGTGGTGGATCTGCACGAACTCCATGCCGCACTCCGAGCAGACATAGGGCCGCACATTCTGGTGCTTCATCAGATGGTTCTGGAGCTGGCTACGGTAGGCGAAGGACTTATGACATTCGGTGCACTGAAAGGTCGTCGGGCCCTGGTGGCTGACCTGGTGGCGCTTGAGGTGGGCGTGAGTGGGGAACTCCATGCCGCACTGCGTGCAGACATGACAGTGGCCGCTCTCGTGCTTGGTCTCATGAGTACGTAGCTCACTGGGGTAGGCAAATCCTCGGCCGCAGAAGCGGCAACTGTAAGGCTTGACATCGCTATGCTGCAACATGTGCCGTTTAAGGTGACTCGTCTGGGTAAAGGCCTTCTTGCAGACGGTGCACTTGTGTGGCCTCGTCCCCTGGTGCGTTAGCAGATGTGTCTGAAGATGGCTGGGCTGCTTGAAGAGCTTTCCACAATGCAGACACTCATGTGGTTTGATGCCATTGTGACCAAGGATGTGTGTGACCAAGTTATACTTCGAAGTGTATGACTTCTCACACATGCGGCACTTCCAACGTTTCAGCCCTTCGCCCACATCCACGCAGTAGGATTCGTCGATTTGCACGTTAATATCTAACCGGTCAATCTGCATCCGTCGACCCAAGGAGTTCTCACCCTCCGTCCACATCATGTTCTGGCTGCCCTCCTCATATTCTCCCGGCAGGCCCATCTCAGCAGCCTCATACGCTGTCACACTTGATTCATAGTAGCGCCTCATTGCTGGGCTCACATCCTCCTCTGTGGTTTTCAGGTTCAGTGCTCTCTCCTCCACTTCCTCCTCCTCTTCTTCCAGCACCTCCTCCTTCCCCCGTGCTTCCACAGAGGACTCCCCTAGTGCTTTTCCATGCCCCACAGGGCTTTGGTGGGCTTGCGTCTGAGTGTCAGAGTCAACCTGTTGGCTGGTTGGCTCCCTTGAGGGCTCAGGGTAGCCTTTGTTACACTGCTCTTCTTTCATTGGCACTCTTTGAGGTGCTAGGTCCAACACTTCTGGTTCATTCTCAGTTTGCTGGGGATTCGAGAGATAACATGGGCTGGAGAAATCAGGCCTCTCTCCTTTCACCTGATTCGGTGTGTCCGGAGACCTCTCTGTGGACTCCTCAGGTTCTCCTTCACTCAAGGGCCTCTTGGTCCTCCCACGAGGCCCCGGACGCCTGCGTTCTGCCCCGTAGAGCACCTCTGGCCTCTTGTTGTCCCCGTGAGGCTCAGATAGATAGTCTCCATTGGCTCCAATTAGCTGATCTGCATATTCATACTCCATGGATTCTCCAGGAGGAGCTGGGCCTTCACGTCCCTCTCCCGTGTAGAAACCGTTCGGGGCAATTGTGGCTCCAAAGATTTCATTCTGGGATATGAGTCCCAGCACAGCAGCCTGGGCCAGGGACAGGACCACCACCGGGTCAGTCTGGGTGCCGACGTCCACCGCATGCTCCATCACTTTAGAATAACAGCGAACCAGAGGAACTTCCTGCTCTTCCTGTCAATATAGAAAACAACAGGTCTTAGCAATATTAAAAAAAAAAAAATCAGAGTCAGTGTAGAGTAAATCTGCCATTGCAAGTGTCAATACAATACAGTCGTAGCAACAAAGTCTGGCTAAGGCTGTCATGGCAACAGTGTCACTACAATAGCAACGAAGTCAGTGCAATAGCGTCACATCTACATGAGTGTCAGAACAACCAAGTTGACTGATGCGGGGCAACACATAACAGCTGTTTAAATAGTTTGGGGATTTGCTTTAGAAATAAAAAATGACAGCAATGTTTTCCAAAATCATTCCTTTACCTGTCAAATAGTGAACATTCTCATTAAAAAATATAATTTTTCTAATTTTCACAGCAGTAAGCAAAAGACATAATCTGACAACGCCTTGCTTCTGTGTCCACCAGAGATTGCTTTAGATAGAAGAGATAAGACAGATCTGTTTGAGCGCCATGCTTCCTTCCTTCACAGTCTTTAAACGAACACAAAGCACAAAAAGTGTCTGGGTCCGAGCGGGAAGTCTACATCCGTGGACTATCCACAGCATTTCCTGTGAGGTCAAGCGCTGCCACTGCTGACTATGAAAAGGTTGGACAGTGAAGTTTTAGCAGGACCAGCAAGTCTAGTCAATTTGTGGACTTCACACATTGGCTGAAGCCAACATGATCTAGATGCAGCATTTATGTATGGATTAGTTAGGGGGAACTTTACCATGTTTTAGAGTACCACAACGCTCAAATCACTATCATGTATACAGTCAATATGTGTGTTTTCAGAAAGTCGTTAACGCACATTATCACCTCTAACGAGGTGGTACTTTGATTTGTTCTTGAAAAAAGAAAGCTTCACAATACGGATTTAAGCTTAAGCAAAAACAAGCATACACAAGGGAAAGAGGGAGGGAGAGACTGACAGCTGTAAAACAGAGGAGGAGAGACAGACAAGCAGAGACAGGGGAAAGAAAAAGAGAAGTGGGTGGGGGGGGGGGGGGGGTAGAGAGAGAGAGGGAGCGAGAAATGAGAAGGGGAACCTGGATGCCCTGATAACCATGTCATTTATAATTACTGCTTTTAAAGCAGTCAGACAGAGGGAGGGAGAAACAGTCAGAAAAAAAGAGCGAGTGAGTGAGAGAAAAAGGGTGATTGAGGAAGCAAGTGAAAGAAGGAAGAGAGAGGAAGGGGGAACTGGGGGATGAGAGATAGACTGAGTGACTGAGTGAGGGAGGGGAGTGAGGAAAGAAAGATAAAGAGAGATAAAGAAAGAGTGAGAGGAAAAGAAGAGGGGGAGGGAGGGGTGGCGGGGGATGAGAGACCGAAAGAAACTGAGTGAGTGAGAGAGTACAACAGAGAGATAAAGAGAGAGGGAGGGGTTGTGGGGAGTGAAAGACTGAAACTAAGAAGGAGACAGAAACAGGGTGAGAAATGAGAAAGAAGGAGGGAGGGAATAGGAAAGAGAAGGAGTGTTAAGACAGAAAGACAAATGAAAGAGCCAGTCGGGCAAGATAGCAGCCGTGACTGTATGAGAAGAGCTGAAGTGAATATAAAAATAGATAAAAACACAAACGCTAGCTACAGACCAGCACAGAATGAACCTGAGTGTGAGAGATAAAAAAACATGAGAAACACACTGCATTGGGAGGCAGAGAGACAATATGTGGCTAGACTGAGGAAGAGAGAAAGGTTAAAGTTTAAATTACACTCTTGCGGTATTCTGTGAGAGAGAAAAAAGTTATTTCGTTCCCCCAGTTCAAAGTTGAAAACTTCCCCACAGCAATTAACTAACAGTTCAAGTCAACATATCAACACAAGCCGCTTCGTGCGGCATGTATGTTTGGGTTGAGCACTCACCACATTACTCCTGGTGTGATGTTTGAGATGTTTCAGGGACCTCATCCTTCAAGAGAAGTGAGAGGAGCAAAAAACACCAGCTCCTATTTATAGCTGCGAGAGGCAAAGGGGGCGGAGCCAGGCTCATCCTCCTCCTACTGTTGCTGTTATCAGAACTGACTGTGCCTGCCTCTCTCACACACATACACACACAAACCTATTTCTTCCATTCTCTTTCTTTCTTTCTTTCCGTCTCTCTGCCCTCCCTTCCTCACACTCCCCCATCTCTTTCTCTCTTCTTTCTTTCTCTTTCGCTATCTCTCTTTCTCACGCACACACGCACATACAGCGTGACCCTTCAACAAACATATTTCGCTAGTACTAACAAAAGCTCACTTCTCAACACACGTACGCTTTAGAGATGATCGCAAACATGTTTCAAGCCGGCATGTGCGTGCGCGCGCACACACACACACACACACACACACACACACACACAGAGTGATCTCTAATCACCGGTGCACTGGAGGTGTGTCTGTCGGTGTCAGACAGACAGTGAGTGAGATATGCTGAAATGTTTCCCGGGAGGAGTTCTACAGGTCTGTTTATTTGCGCATCTCAAATAATTAAGCCGCAAGACGCCTGTGCGATGTCTGAGAGCCAGTGCGCACACAAAAAATGAGTGACAAAAGAAAGAAAAGGAGAAAGAAAAGCAGTTTGGAAAGAGAGGGAGGGAGTGAGACAGACATGGGGGAGAGAGAGAATAAGAGGAAGAGGGAGGGGGACTGAGACAGAGTGGTATAGAGAGAAAAGGGAAGGGAAGGGGGGGTGAATGGGAGAGAAATAGAAAAAGAGAGAGAGAGCGAAAAGAGGTGGGGGAGGGCGAGAGAAGAAGAGAATGCAGCAAAAAAGGAGGAAGAGAGGAACTGGGGGAGGGAGAGCAAAGCATAAGAAAAGATGAGGTCAAAGAAAAGAGAGAAAGACAGAAAGAAAGAGAGAAGAGGGAGGGAGAGTGCTCGAGAGGGGGGTGGGGACTGAAAGAGAGATAGAAAGAGAGAACGCAGTGAAAGAGAGAGTTTCGGCAGCCTGAGAGAGATAGTGAGAAAAGAAGAAGAAAAAAAAAGGGGGATGGTGGAGTGTGAAAATAAAAAAGAGGAGTCCATCAGCAAGAGAAAAAGAGGGGGAGTGGAAGAGTGAAGGGGGGGCAGGGGAAAAGAGAGGAAAAACAGGGAAAAACATCAAGGAAAGATATTAACTATTAAAGTTCCGGTTTCCTCCATCAGGAGCGAGCGCGCACACACGCACAATAGGCTACCTGCCGAGGTGTTCCCGCTCATCCTCATTACGGAAAAGGTATGGGATTAGTCTAACACTTCCCGTGAGCTTATTAACGCTGGGATATAGGCTGGCCGTCCCACAAAAGAGCCTCTATTATGGAATGGAACACACCTGAGTGAAGGACTGAAGGACTGTGCTGTATACTGTCAGTGTGTGAGAGGACATTTTTCATCAGTGAGCAGGAAAGGGCAATCCATGAAAGAGAGAGAAAATCAAGCATTGTAGGAGAGTCAGTATATGTGCGTCTGAGTGAGAGAAAGATGTGTGTGTGAGAGAGATCGTGAGAGGAAAGGAGGGAGGGAGGGAAAAGAGAAAGGACAGGGAGAGAGAGAGAGAGATAGGGAGCGAAGGGAAACAGACAGAGATAAAGAGAGATTGAGGGAGGGTGTGAGTGAGGGGGAGAGATAGCAGGAAGTTGAGAGAGAGAGAGAGGAGAGAAAATAGAAAGAGTGCAAGGGAAGAAACAAAGAGATAAGACGCAAAAGACAAAGAATCCACATGGAAGAAGAAACGACCAGGGACGTGTACATAAAACAACACAGAGCTGCCCGCCTGTGGGGAAAACGAAGAGGGGGAGACAACAAAAGTTAGGGGAAAGAAAGAATACGCTGGCTGGAATACCCATCCAGGCCCATGGGTTTTCCCCCCTTCCTTTTCTTTTTTTTTTTTTTTTAAACGAAAAGGAAAAATAGCTTGAAACCTGTCCTAACCTCATTTGCCCAGAAGTATCAGACTTGTGTGAACCAGTCCTAACACACACTCACTCTCACACACACACACACACACGCAGGGAAGAATACATGATGAATAATGAACGCCTACTAGTATCTTCTGCATGTGTGTGTCTCTGCGTTTGCTTCTCTGCAGGTTTGTGCTTTAGAGGGGTGTGTGGTTTGGGAATCCATCTACAGATTTAACTGACAAGTGTGTTGTATGAGTGTGTGCACATCACATGACACTTATACTTACGGTTTGTGTATTTCTCCTCCACCTGAAGAGAAGCAATGGGGAACTTTTGTCTGCATTGTTTTCTGCGGCAAGGTGAACGTATGATACTGAGGGAGGTGGGCTTGAACCGGTTGGGTTAGTGGCTGAGATCTGACTGGGGTGTATGTGCATGTGGTCGTTTTCAATTGTCAAAAGCCTCAGTGCTAATGTGGCCTGAAAGGAGACTTATACACTAGACCACCGCAGGTGATACAATGGGAAATGTGAAACCCTCCACCAGTAAATACTGACACCTCCTAACGCCATTATGACGCAGTAAAGGGGAAAGGGTGTAGTACAAGATTTTGAGAGTGGAGAAGAGAGTGGGGTAAACTGTGCCACTGTCATTAATTACTCACCCTAATGTCGTTCCAAACCTGTAAGACCTTTGTTTATCTTTGGAACACAAATTTAGGTACTTTTGATGAAGTACAAGAGCTTTCTGATGGCATAAACAGCAATGCAACTAACACGTTCAAGGCCCAGAAAAGTAGTAAGGACATTGTAAAAATAGTTAATGTGACAGCCGTGATTCAACTGTAATGTTATGAAGCTACAAGAATATTTTTTGTATTTTTTTTTTTGTGAAAAAACAAAAATAGGTTGTCCTCTACACAAAGAAAAATCACCATTAATTCACCTAATATATATATCTTTCTCAGTTGAATATATTGTTTTCTCAGTTGAAATTAGAAGACTTTTTTAAAATTTGGCCTTAGAAATATTACTTAAATGTGGTCTGTGGGTAAACTGTGCCATATTAAGGTGTAATCTGAATAATCAAAGTTTGTGTGAAAGATTTACATTTCAAATAAAATGTGCACATAAATCAAATACAATACAATACAAAAGTCTTGTTTTGCTACCCATTATTCACATTTTTTTAAATTAGCATAACATTATTTGAAATATTGATAATATTTATAATTTTTTTTTCCTGCATTTGGAGACAAAACTCACTATTAGTTAAATCACTGTCGCAACTTATGCCAAAGCATCTGGCACATTTTACCACACAGCTACTGTTTATTTACATTAAAATTTCATGTTTTTTTTAAAGATAACATATACATAATTCTAAAGGGAATATGGAATATTTGTACTTTGTAAAAAGTCTGTAATTACACAGCAGGGCCAGTAAAATAAAATTAAATATAATAAAATATTTTATATGTTAAAAAAAATAATAAATATAAACATATTGGCTATAGTTAAAGGATCTAAAATTATACAAGATGATAGGGGAAACTTATATAATCATACATTTGAACAAATACTGATGGACAAAGGGCTCATGGACAGATTATGTGTCAACTACCCATATACACTATGGTTCAAAAGGTTTATTTTATTTATTTATTTTAAAGAAATTAATAATTTTATTCTGCAAAAATGCATTACACTGATCATGAGTGACAGAAAGCAATCACAAAAGATTTCTATTTCAAATAAGTACTGTTCTTTTGAACTACTTTATTCATCATTTCATCAAAAATGATGTATTACAGTTTCCACAAAAGAGCAGCACCACTGTTTTTGACTCAACATATTCACCAAATCAACATATTCAAATGATTTCCAAAGGATCGTGTGACACTGAAGACTGGAGTAATGCCTGCTGAAAATTCAGCTTTGCCATCACAGAAATAAATTAAAATATATTGAAAACTGTAGTAAAATTTTCCAATAGTACTGCCTTTACTGTTCTGAATAAATAAAAGCAGCCCTGGCGAGGATAAGACACTTCTTTCAAAAAACTTTTGAATGGTAGTGTACACTTTTAGACCTAGATAATATTTTTTACCTTGACATAAAACCCCTGTAAACATAAAAACTATTACTTTCTACTTTATGTTTGCTTTCTAAATATGTGTCCCTGGACCACAAAACCAGTCTTAAGTAGCACGGGAATATTTGTAGCAATAGCCAAAAATACATTGTAAATAAAGATCTTGTTCCATGGAGATATTTTGTAAATTTCCTACCATAAATATTACAAAACTTAATTTTTGATTAGTAATATGCATTGCTAAGAACTTCATTTGGACAACTTTAAAGACGATTTTTCTCAATACTTTTTTTTTTGCACCCTCAGATTCCAGATTTTCATATTGTTGCATCTCGGCCAAATATTGTCCTATCCTAACAAAGTATACATCAATGAAAAGCTTATTTATTCAGAGGTTGTATAAATCTCAATTTCAAAACATTGACACTTATGACTGGTTTTGTGGTCCAGGGTCACATATGGTAACATGACAAAAATGTCACAGTTTGCCAGATTTAAGGGATCTTACCCACTATGCTGTAATGTCTTTTCTGAAGCCTTTATAGGGGTCATCGGATGCAAAACTCACTTCTACATGTTGTTTGAACATTAATGTGTATTGGCAGTTTGTGTACACAACCACCCTACAATGATAAAAATCCAGCCAGTGGTATTTTTTTAATCTTTAAAAGTAATATCCCCTTTTTAAAATCAGCTCATTCTCAGCTTCTTGTCGGTGTGAAGACACTCCGACAGAGGCCGCTCCCACGATAGTTGATTGACATGAGCGCCTTACCTTAGACCCGCCCTCACCGAGCTGAAATAGTCCGACTCCGATCGCCATTGTGTCGACTCAGGTGCAAGGGAAGACAAGAATGTCTCCGATTGAGCCATTGAGGTGTTCTGTTGTTGGATGTAATAATGAAAATAGCAGTCGTCATTTACTCCCGACATCTGAGCCGCTGAAGATGCAGAGGATTAACGTTACTTTCGTTTTTGAAAGGAAAGCGCCGTTCCCGATCTACATACGCATCTATGTTCGTGCAAATCATTCGTGATGCAGCTTTACCCACAGCAGAAGTGAGTATAAGAGTTTTTTTTGCATCTTTGCATCTTTGATAGGACAGATCAGAATTGACAGGAAGCGACTTGGGAGAGAGATAGGGGGTGGGATCGGGAAAGGTCCTTGAGTCGGGATTCAAACACGGGACGCCCGGAGCGCAACGGCACTCTATGTTGGTGCGCTGCCCATAAGGCTAACGGCGCCGGCAAATGGCCTTTCTTAATAATGTGCTAGTTAGCAAGTTTTGCAGCTAAACACAGCTAAATGCGGCTAAAGTAAACATTACGGCTCATCATCCCATGGCAGAGAGGGGCGGGGTGAGCAGAGCTCATTAGCATTTAAAGGAACATGCAACAGAATAGCTCGCTCTAAAAAGGGCTGATTTTGACAAGGTAAAAAGAGTGTTTTTTACACTACCATTGAGAAAGTTTAACCAAAGTATGTTAGACTTCTCATTAAGACCCTGAAGAATCATATCAACTGGAAAATGGGCATCCAATGACCAAACAAACATGAATTAGCACAAAAAGCCAGATCTTCAGTCATTCAGGCTAGAAGATCATGACTCTGTGCTGCCGTGAGATTGGGTTTAGCGGAGCTCTTGAGAGGCGTCAAAGCGCGTACAGCCAGCCTTCAGCTCTAACCCCCCCACATCCGAGCCCAGAACACACACCAGCACTGCCACTTATTAACCACTGAAACTCAATGGACATAACCTTTGACCCCAAGCCAGACATTACTGCCAGCAGTTAGTTCCCTTCTAAATTAACTTCTAAATCATTTGTCCACAAGTTCCGAAGACAGACAGAAGCTCAATTCCATCCTGAACGTCTTAATCTCAGCCACGCAAAGTTGCATCCCGGCCCTGATGATCCAGCGCTCTTGATTTCAGTGTTTGTGTATTTTGCTTGCAGCCCATCCGAGAAAATCACACTCGGATACGCGGGCGCACACACAAACACAGAAGATGCAAAGAAGAGAGGCTCTCCAAATCCTGAATAAAAGATTACCCCCCTCATTCAGCATGGGGGTTACAGATAAAATGTTGGACAGAATATTGGGCAAGAAATGTTTCTGCCGAGAGAACCGAAAGGAAATAGAGTGAATAGAAAAGAGAAAGACAGTTGAGGGAGGAGAGCATTCAGCACAGGATATAAAAGGAATAGAGAGAGAGAGAAAAGAAAGAGGAGAGTGGGGGAGAGGGAGAGAGCGAGAGAAGGAGAAATAGAAGAGAGAGAGAGATCAAGAGAGAAAAGGGGGAGGGAGGGTGAGCGAGAGAGAAAGAAACAGAAAGAGGAGAGACAGTGAGAGAAAGACAGGAGAGAAGGGGGAAGGGAGGGAGACAGAAAGAAAAAGAGACACACAAGAGACTCAAAAACCACAGAGTAAAAAAAAAAAAGAGAAGAAGCAATGTCTGGCTTCAGCTCCATGAAGATAGACAAATATGAATGTAAATAGGAGGCTATATTGTATGCATCTGAATGAGGTAGGAGTCCACACCCTGCAAAACTCAGCTGCGAAGGCACAAGTTCATTGTGTCGGGCCTAGGAGCATTCAGGAGAGCCACTCCTCTGCGTGCGTGCGTCTCCCTGCGGTATGAGGTTGGGAGGTCAAAGCCTCGGCTGACTCCCGCTGCTGCCTTCAAGAGAACAGTTGCCTCCTGCCTCCCATCTCATAATCCTGCTAATGGCAGTTAAATGGGCCGACGGCACGAGTCGGGCTGCCTGGTTTCACATCCAATTTCGGCGTCCATCTACGGCGCGGCCCAGAGGCCTGTAAATACTAGCGGGTCTGATGCCTGACAGTAGGCAAAGTCTCATTTGCAGGGGCTCATAAATAGCGGCCATCCTTTCGTGGGCTCGTGCTCTTTTGTATTTCTCCCTCACCTCACGGTAACAAATTTCAACCTGAATTACTTTTTCTTTCTCCCAAGTTTCATTCTTTTAAATCAAAACCCCTTTGTCTCTCTCTTCTTTTGTACCTTCTTCTTGTTTCCATGGTTACCCCTCTCTCTGCGCTGTACACTATCTATCTCTCCCTCCGTTTCCCTCTCTGTCTCTCTCACTCTGTTCTTATCTTTCTCATTTTGCTTTCATCTCTGCCTCCCTTCCTCCTGCTTTATCCCACACCCTCCTCACTCCGGCTTTTATCTCTTTTCACTTTCATCTGTCTTTCACCTTTCTCTCCCCTTCAAGCCTGCCATTCCATCATGCTGTTTTTTTTTCCTGTTTCTTACTTACGGAGAGCGAGAGTGAGAGCGAGCGAGAGAAAAAGTTTCATCTGTTGCCCTATCATTTCTGCATTTTTAATCACTCTCCATTCGTCCAATCCCCTGTTCTATTTCCACTGGCACAATCTCTCATTTACATGTGTGCTAGACAGAGTGGTCAGTTCTCCAGCGCTCATCCCTGGGCTGCTTCTCTGCTCTTCAAGCTTTCGGAAGAAGGTCTGGCGTGAAAAGAATTACAGGATGAATCGAACCTGATATTGCGTGTCCTCATCTCGCTGCGGTTGCTTCAGCACGCTGTAGATGTCTATGTGATGTGTTTATAATTAAAGTCAAAGTGAACTGTCGTTCGCAACCCATTCTGCTTTGATAACATGATGCATTTCTGAGTGAAACTGGATGTTTAATGAGAAAATATATAGGATGGAACATTGAGTGAAGTGTGAAAAGTGGACATTGCATATAAGAATTACATACTTTAGTAACTATTAGGATTTCGGTTAAAGGTATAGTTCACCCAAAAATTAAACCCGTTCCAAACCTTCATTCATCTTCGGATCAAAAATTAAGATATTTTTGATAAAATCAGAGAGCTTTCTGAACCCAATCTAACTACCACGGTCAAGGCCCAAAATGTACCTGATCTCTTAACGAAAGCGTTCCTGTGGGAGCCTTTTCGCAAGATGTGAAATGCATACCAGTAAGTAAAAATCACTGCAGTTTCCAACAGAAATGAATACTAGAGGCTGTGAAACAGCAAATTGTAATCGTTTTCATATACAGTTATGATTACAGCTTCAAATATTTAGCTTTCCGGACTTAGGATGCAGAATCCTTGGGTACAAATCCTGTGAAAAACACTCACGATGAAAGAGCTGAAAGATGAGAGATGGAAAAAACGAGCTAATACGGCATGCTTGCAATTGCGTTTTTACACCGGGTAGGTTTCGGTGTAGTGCAGATTATTATACATTATTTTAAAACATCACGGAGGATTAGAGTTATAACATTTCAAGTCAGAACTGCGGTGACACATACAAAACCAACGTCTCATAAAATGTACCATATGAACGTTAATCTGTTCCAGGGGAAAAAACTAACACTCTTTTAGCGCCACTCAGTGGACATTTCACATTGAATATGTCGCGAAACGTACATGTTGGTACGTATTTTGCATCTTGCAAAAAATTCCCACAGGTACATTTTCGTCATGATATCAGGTTGGTTAAATGTCCATGTGACATCTAAGGATCAACCATAATTTTATGAAGCTACGAGAATACTTTTTGTACACAAAGAAAACAAAAATAATGCCTTTATTCAACAATTTCATCTTTTCCATGTCAAAAGTCGTTATTTTTGTTTTCTTTGAGCCACTGATGTCCAATAAACTATTTTAATGATGATGACAACCTTTCTGAGTCTTGAACGTGTCAGTTGTGTTGCTGTCTACGCAGGGCCAGAAAGCTCTCGGATTTAATCAAAAATATCCTAATTTGTGATGTGAACTAGGACAACCTTTTTTACATTTGATAGGTTTTGACACCATAAGAAAGCCCTTGGGTTCAGGTCCCTTTTCAAAACGGTTTTTATTTTGTCCTTAGCCTGAACATAACAAAAGTAATGGCGATTTTAAGTTGGCTGTTAGATATGATTTTCAGGGAGGGAATTTTGAGAAAAATGGATTTAAAGTAAACGTCTGTTTTCAGTTGCTTATCATGGGCATAGTCTCTGAACTTTTGATCACCCCTTGTATGTTTAGATAGCATGAATAGTGTACCTTGTAGTTTACATTTAGAAAAGCGAGCGCAGCGCAACTGTTCACGCACCCTTTATTATAACAGATTGTCATCACAGGATTCGTACCCAAGGATTCCGCATCCTAAAGCCGGGTGCACACTATATAATCTTTTTTAAAGTCCTTTAAAGTCATCAGACTCCTCCTCTTTAGCAACTTCATTATCCAATCCTTCATCTCTGGATGTGAAATCGTCCATTATAACATTGTTTAGTGCACTGACATCACCAAGATTGAGCAGACTGAAACGAGTAAGATTGTTTAAGTGAGCAGCTACAGTACTTCAGACTGCGTTATTGCGCTCCGCCATCTCACAAGATTAAAAAAAAAAATAAAACTCTGGGTGCCGTAGTTTACACATGACTGGCGGGGAATGTGCATTAATACACCTTTATTATATATGTTACGTGGTTTATTTTGATAGGTTAACTGTTTTTGTGGTGTGTGAGAGAGAAAACACCTCCGCAGTGCGTTCTTAAGAGAAAGACAGTCATTTCTGCTTGCTGCAATAAATCACTATTTTTCTGCACTAAACAAGTGTATTTTGCCAAGATATTTTCAGAGATGATAGACGAGATGTTATAGAATAACTGATCGCATCACATTTGTCTTCTGAAAATGAACGAAGGTCTTACGGGTTTAGAATGGCATGAGGGTGAGTAATTAATGACAGAATTTTCATTTTTGGTTGAACTGTTCCTTTAAATGTATCTAATAACACAGGTGGCCTAAGTCATGTTAGTGGAAAAGGAAAGTCATTTCAGAGGAAGAGTATATTGGACTTATTAATCATTATGAGAATAAAGTCAAAATATAATGAGAATAAACGGAGCAATTCCAATAGGGTCCTCGCACTGTAGTGCTCGGGCCCTAATAAAGTCAAACTTCTAAAAGAATAAAGTCAAAATGTTTCGAGAATAAAGTCGAAATACTACGAGAATAAAGTCAAAATACTACGAGAATAAAGTCGAAATACTACGAGAAAAGTTGAAATATAATGAGAATAAAGTCAAACTTCTAAGAGAATAAAGTCAGAATGTTTCGAGAATAAAGTCGAAATTACAAGAATAAAGTTAAAATACTACAAGAATAAAGTCGAAAATACTAAGAGAATAAAGTCGAAATACTACGAGAATAAAGTCAAAATACTACGAGAATAAAGTTGAAATATAATGAGAATAAAGTCAAACTTCTAAAAGAATAAAGTCAAAATGTTTCGAGAATAAAGTCGAAATACTAAGAGAATAAAGTCGAAATACTACGAGAATAAAGTCAAAATACTACGAGAATAAAGTTGAAATATAATGAGAATAAAGTCAAACTTCTAAAAGAATAAAGTCAAAATGTTTCGAGAATAAAGTCGAAATACTACGAGAATAAAGTCGAAATACTACGAGAATAAAGTCAAACTTCTAAAAGAATAAAGTCAAAATGTTGAGAATAAAGTCAAAATACTACGAGAATAAAGTTGAAATATGAGAATAAAGTCAAACTTCTAAAAGAATAAAGTCAAAATGTTTCGAGAATAAAGTCGAAATACTACGAGAATAAAGTCAAAATACTACGAGAAAAGTTGAAATATAATGAGAATAAAGTCAAACTTCTAAGAGAATAAAGTCAGAATGTTTCGAGAATAAAGTCGAAATTACAAGAATAAAGTCAAAATACTACAAGAATAAAGTCGAAAATACTAAGAGAATAAAGTCGAAATACTACGAGAATAAAGTCAAAATACTACGAGAATAAAGTTGAAATATAATGAGAATAAAGTCAAACTTCTAAAAGAATAAAGTCAAAATGTTTCGAGAATAAAGTCGAAATACTAAGAGAATAAAGTCGAAATACTACGAGAATAAAGTCAAAATACTACGAGAATAAAGTTGAAATATAATGAGAATAAAGTCAAACTTCTAAAAGAATAAAGTCAAAATGTTTCGAGAATAAAGTCGAAATACTACGAGAATAAAGTCGAAATACTACGAGAATAAAGTCGAAATACTACGAGAATAAAGTCAAACTTCTAAAAGAATAAAGTCAAAATGTTGAGAATAAAGTCAAAATACTAGGAGAATAAAGTTGAAATATGAGAATAAAGTCAAACTTCTAAAAGAATAGTCAAAATGTTTCGAGAATAAAGTCGAAATACTACGAGAATAAAGTCGAAATACTACGAGAATAAAGTCGAAATACGAGAATAAAGTCAAACTTCTAAGAGAATAAAGTCAGAATATTTCGAGAATAAAGTCGAAATTACAAGAATAAAGTCAAAATACTACGAGAATAAAGTTGAAATACTACGAGAATAAAGTCAAACTTCTAAAAGAATAAAGTCAAAATGTTGAGAATAAAGTCAAAATACTACGAGAATAAAGTTGAAATATGAGAATAAAGTCAAACTTCTAAAAGAATAAAGTCAAAATGTTTCGAGAATAAAGTCGAAATACTACGAGAATAAAGTCAAAATACTACGAGAAAAGTTGAAATATAATGAGAATAAAGTCAAACTTCTAAGAGAATAAAGTCAGAATGTTTCGAGAATAAAGTCGAAATTACAAGAATAAAGTCAAAATACTACAAGAATAAAGTCGAAAATACTAAGAGAATAAAGTCGAAATACTACGAGAATAAAGTCAAAATACTACGAGAATAAAGTTGAAATATAATGAGAATAAAGTCAAACTTCTAAAAGAATAAAGTCAAAATGTTTCGAGAATAAAGTCGAAATACTAAGAGAATAAAGTCGAAATACTACGAGAATAAAGTCAAAATACTACGAGAATAAAGTTGAAATATAATGAGAATAAAGTCAAACTTCTAAAAGAATAAAGTCAAAATGTTTCGAGAATAAAGTCGAAATACTACGAGAATAAAGTCGAAATACTACGAGAATAAAGTCGAAATACTACGAGAATAAAGTCAAACTTCTAAAAGAATAAAGTCAAAATGTTGAGAATAAAGTCAAAATACTAGGAGAATAAAGTTGAAATATGAGAATAAAGTCAAACTTCTAAAAGAATAGTCAAAATGTTTCGAGAATAAAGTCGAAATACTACGAGAATAAAGTCGAAATACTACGAGAATAAAGTCGAAATACGAGAATAAAGTCAAACTTCTAAGAGAATAAAGTCAGAATATTTCGAGAATAAAGTCGAAATTACAAGAATAAAGTCAAAATACTACGAGAATAAAGTTGAAATACTACGAGAATAAAGTCAAACTTCTAAAAGAATAAAGTCAAAATGTTTCGAGAATAAAGTCGAAATACTACGAGAATAAAGTCAAAATACTACGAGAAAAGTTGAAATATAATGAGAATAAAGTCAAACTTCTAAGAGAATAAAGTCAGAATGTTTCGAGAATAAAGTCGAAATTACAAGAATAAAGTCAAAATACTACAAGAATAAAGTCGAAAATACTAAGAGAATAAAGTCGAAATACTACGAGAATAAAGTCAAAATACTACGAGAATAAAGTTGAAATATAATGAGAATAAAGTCAAACTTCTAAAAGAATAAAGTCAAAATGTTTCGAGAATAAAGTCGAAATACTAAGAGAATAAAGTCGAAATACTACGAGAATAAAGTCAAAATACTACGAGAATAAAGTTGAAATATAATGAGAATAAAGTCAAACTTCTAAAAGAATAAAGTCAAAATGTTTCGAGAATAAAGTCGAAATACTACGAGAATAAAGTCGAAATACTACGAGAATAAAGTCGAAATACTACGAGAATAAAGTCAAACTTCTAAAAGAATAAAGTCAAAATGTTGAGAATAAAGTCAAAATACTAGGAGAATAAAGTTGAAATATGAGAATAAAGTCAAACTTCTAAAAGAACAGTCAAAATGTTTCGAGAATAAAGTCGAAATACTACGAGAATAAAGTCGAAATACTACGAGAATAAAGTCGAAATACGAGAATAAAGTCAAACTTCTAAGAGAATAAAGTCAGAATATTTCGAGAATAAAGTCGAAATTACAAGAATAAAGTCAAAATACTACGAGAATAAAGTCGAAAATACTAAGAGAATAGTCAAAATACTACGAGAATAAAGTTGAAATACTACGAGAATAAAGTCGAAATACTACGAGAATAAAGTCAAAATACTACGAGAATAAAGTCGAAATACTACGAGAATAAAGTCAAACTTCTAAGAGAATAAAGTCAGAATGTTTCGAGAATAAAGTCGAAATGTTTCAAGAAATTCAGTCGTCGAAATTAAAGTTATAATATTTTGAGTAGCCTATCCTACATGAATGTGTTTTTTCTCTTTATTTCAAGATTATAGCAAGATATTAAATTGAAGGAACATCAGAAGGCATGGGAAAAACAGTACAGTCTAATTTAATGAAACAAATGTCTCATTATTGTAATTGGAAAGATAATTGATTCACATGCCACTTAAACTGAAGCAAACAGCGATCTGTCAGACCACATTAAAGAGCGTGAAAACACATTATTGTAATAGACATTGTGTTTGTATTTTGCCATAAAACTGCCAGATCTTAGTTTTTAACATTTTTTAGTGGCACTAAAATGCCATTGTAGTTCACAAACAAAAGACTGGTTCTTTTTAGTGAGACATAAACACAAAGTGGAACCAGTCTAGTCCAATTTATGGACAAAGGATTCTTTCTTATTACTAAATTACAAAAACTTAGAGTGTAGTACGTGTCAGATTCATGAGCAAATTACTCTTATGAGCCAGTCCCTTAAATGAATCATTAAAACAAATGAACAAATGAACAAATTTGAAACAACATCCAACGCAGTCAGTGTCAGATTCACGATTCTTAACCAGGTTCTTTTACTGAATTATTAAAACAAATGAACAAAATATCTAATTACTCTTTTTAACCAACTCTTTTTAATGAATCAAAAAAATATATAGCCTCAGATTCACAAACAAATGATTCTTCTGATCTGGTCCTAAATTTCTATAGACATTATGATTGAAATATGCCAGATGAATTAGAATCAAATTCAACCAGCCTTAGTTTTTATTTTAAGTTTACTTGAATAACAAAGAGTGAGATTTTCTATGCTTTACCCCTCCTAAGGTTCCCTAATATCGCTTGCTTATGGCTCCTAGTGAAAAACGTGCTATGTGGCAGAACATCCTGTGGCCTGTCAGCTCAGTGCCATGATGAAGATGTCCCTGTGAGACCTAGACACCTCCTATGAGGAGATAACGGTCGTCTACACAACCACAGCAGAGATGTACATCAATATATCACAACCTCGACAACAAAGAAAACCAGTAAGGCACAATATACCCCTGTACTTTACATAGGATTATTCAAAATGAGACAAGTTTGCATGCATAGAAAGGCACCTGAGGGTGTTTCATTAGGGCTTAAGCAAGTGCTTTATATAAGTCGGTGCACAAACGCACTAAGAAAAAGTCCCCGGCGCAGTCTGGTTGAGACTGACTGCAGTAGAGGAAGTGTTGTGCTTGAGATCTGACTGAAACTAACCTCCCTCCCTTGCTCCTTCCCTTTCCCCTTTCCCTTTAAGTACCACAACTATTCAGAAAAGAGAATAAAGAAAACCTGAATAGAGGAAGAGAAGAAATAGAGGTCCCAAAGAGCTAAAGAAAAGCGAGAAAAAAAAAACAATGAAAAGAGAAACAGGAATGAAAAGCAGCCAGAGAGAAAGAAAGAGAAGAAAGAGGGACAGCAAGAGGGAGGGGGAGACAGAGAAAAAGAAGCAGAGCAAAGGCTAGCGCTGTGCGAGAGAGTGAGAGAGAGAGAGAGAGAGAAGCGAGAGTGAGAAAAAAATGTCTCTTTTTTTTCCTTTGCCTTTTTTTTAAAGAGATGGATTTAATGGCATAAAATTAATAGCACAAGAAAACCTTAACCAGCCTACATACTGATGAAGGCAAAAATGAACCTATTTATCTGGTTTAAATGCACTGAGCTATAAAGTCCATCTCGACTACACAGCTGTCAGAAGATTTCATCATACGCTTGACAGATAAATCTGTGATAAGTAGCAAGGAAGAGGGTTTTAATTTTAACAACAAAATCAAAACTTTATATCATTTTTAAGTCTTCCGCATTAAGTCTAAGTACGTCTTTAGGGTAGGATGAGAAAAAGATGCCCTCCTTAAGAACAATATGCATTTCTTTTTATTTAAATGTTAACATATTTACATATAGATAGTATGTGCAGGATGATGATATGTATATACAGTTTAAGTCAAAAGTTTACATACACCTTGTAGAATCTGCAAAAAAGTTTTGACCAAAGTAAGAGGCATCATACAAAATGCATGTTATTTTGTATTTAGTACTCATCTGAATAAGATATTTCACATAAAAGACATTTACATATAGTCCACAAAAGAAAATAATAGTTGTATTTTAAAAATTGACCCTGTTCAAAAGTTTACATACCCTTGATTCTTAAAGGATTAGTTTACTTTCAGAACAAACATTTTCAGATAATGTACTCACCCCCTTGTCATCCAAGATGTTCGTGTCTTTCTTTCTTCAGTCGTAAAGAAATTGTTTTTTGAGGAAAAAACTCTCTCCATATAATGGATAAGTATGGTAAACCCAAGTTTAAACTTCTAAAATGCTTTTCAAATGCAGCTTCAAAGGGCTCCAAATGATCCCAGCCAAGGAAGAATGGTCTTATCTAGTAAAACGATTGGTTATTTAAAAAAAAAAAAAAAAAACTCTATGTACTATAACTATTTATATACTTTTTAACCTAATGCTCATCTTATCTCGTCTCTGCAATGCGCATGTGTAGTCTGTGTGATCCGGGTCGAGACAGATTATGTTGAAAAACTCCCATTTTGTTTTCTTCCCCAACTTCAAAATCTCTCTACATACAGAAGTAACGACCCAATGTTCAAAAAGTAAACATACAAAGAAGTTCAAACGCCCTTTACAAAAAAAGGTAGGACGATTTTGAAGGTAAGGACAAAAACGAGTCTTAAAAAAAACCCTAACGTATTGACCCAGATCACACAGACTACGCATACACATCGCAGAGATGATACAAGAAGAGCATTTGAGGTTAAAACATATATAAATTTTATACATATTTATTTATATAAAAATAACCGATTTAATACAGTGTTGTTACCTGAATGATCCACAGCTATTTTTTTTACAGGTAAGCTGTCGCTTTTCTTCCTTCAGGTCCCACAAATTTTTCCCAAAATCTTTGTTTTTTTTTTTCAGCATTTTTGTGTATTTGAACCCTTTCCAACAATGACTGTATGGTTTTGAGATCCATTTTTCACACTGAGGACAACTAAGGGACTCATATGCAACTATTACAGAAGGTCCAAATGCTTACTGATGCTTCAGAAGGAAATTATAATCCAGGGGGTGAAAACTTTTGAACAGAATGGAGATTTTTTTTTCTTATTTTTCCTAAATATCATATTTTTTCATTTAGAACTGCCCTTCAGAGGCTACAGAGATTGGTACATGTTTCCCAGAAGACAAAATAATTTACATTTACCCTGATCTTCACATTTAAAAAGTTTTCACCCTGTGTTTTCACTGTTTTTCCTTCAGCATCAGTGAGCGTTTGAACCTTATGTAATAGTTGCAAATGAGTCCATCAGTTGTCATTAGTGTGAAAAGATGGATCTTAAAATCCTACAGTCATTGTTGGAAAGGGTTCAAATACACAAAAATGCTGAAAAACCAAAGATTCTGTGGGACCTAAAAGATTTTTCTGAAGAACAGCTGGCAGTTTAACTGTTCAGGACAAACAAACAAGGGACTTACTATCATGAACAACTATCTCTAAACAAACAAACAAAAAAAGTATATTAATTATATATATTGTATTTTTTATTTTTTTTTATTTTATTTTTTAAAAAAAGGCAGACCGTTTCTTTAGATAAGTTCCTTATTCCTCGGCTTAGATTGTGTAGAGCCCTTTGAAGCTGCATTGAAACTGCAATTTGGACTTTCAACCCACTGATCCCACTATTGAAGCCCACTATGTGGAGAAAAATCCTGGAAAATCCTTCAATTCTTTTCGACTGAAGAAAGAAAGAAAGACATGGACATCTTGGATGACATGGGGGTGAGTAAATTATCAGGAAATTTTGATTCAGGAAGTGAACTAATCCTTTAAGTGTGCTAATACTTCCAAAAACAAATGTAAACAGAATGTCAAGCTATCGTATAGTAAAGTAACATATATTTGTCCAAGCTAGTAAAGCTTGTCAACCATATAGTTCCCTTTCTCCTGCCAGCAGACCTGATAATATGATAAGCAATTTGATACTGGATATCGAAGATGCAATCTGTAATTGAAAACAATGACCTTCCATCTGCACTCCCGCTATACTGCATGCGTCTACCAATAATAACAGATGTTGGGAGATAGAGAATGAAGGAGTGTTGTACAGTGTGCACTGTGCAGAGACTACCTGTTTAAGACAAGCACAGCAGGGCTGTTATCCCCCATATAATCTCACATAACATAACCTAATAAATTATGGACTACACAAGATCTCACTGTGTTATGCGTGCACTGCGGTGCAGGTGATTCTGATATGTGGAGGTGGGCTCTAAGGAACCACCCATGACACCCTAGCAACTGCGCAGCAAGCCAGCAACATGCTAAAACCACTGAGAACACTTTAGCTATCGCATGACAATGTCCTGGCAACCAGTCACAACACCTTAGCCTTGCCATGAGTTGTGCATGAGCAGCAACAGCCCATGTTTTCCCCCAGAAAATCTCAGAGCTATATACCTGCACTTTATGGCCTTGTAAATAAGACTTTGCGTGGTCATTCATGTGTCCTCAGAACTCACAATTACGATATTTTCAACTCCACTTGAAGACCACATTAGTTTTAAGTCATAGTTACAATTTCAACTGTCAAGTAGCAGCAATTTGTGTTTGCGATAATTCCAAGAGTCTGTGAAGGACACATAATTGTGATAGCCTACCTGAGTTGGGAAAAGCCTTAATCTTTCAACAAAAAGGAGAAAAACACATTAGCTATCGTGTTTGACTCATTAGATACGTTTTATCAGAAAATCAAAAAGCCAAATACAAGAAGTGTAACATGACCTTACATTGTATCTCACCATTGTTGCTTTTAGAGTAATCATAAATATGAAGTGACAGTTTTGAACACATGAACACACATCTTATATATAACACGATATAACACCGTGTCCTACTACGCAACGCTGGGACACTTGTACTGCTTATGTGCTTTATTTAATGTTAAAAGTGTCTAATGTGAGTTTAAATATCATTTGTGTGACATTTATAGCCATACTGAAAGCAACAACAGATAGTCTACCCTGGATCTTTAAAATAAATTTAAGCAAACATTTGTTAAAACTGCAAACCAACAAGTGTTTTCCTGACAATGGCAATGACTCTTTACTAAGTTTTGTCAATTGTTTTGTTTATTGGTCTAATTCTTGTTCTGGGTTTCTCTTTCTAATTAACCTTACATTGTATTAGTCACTCAATTAATTATCTTGTGCTTCGTTCCCACCCTAATGAATTATACTGCATTGATAAGGAGTTATCACAAACTAAGACTTTTTAATTGTGCTATCTTACAATCAATATATAGTAAATGTAAGTTAAAGTGTTGCCTTTGTAACCAGTTAAAATGTGAAGTGTTGATGAGGTCTTAAAATGTACAACAAGAATCATTAGATGACATTAAAAGACTATTTAAGGATCACAGTGCAGCCTCCAAAAACATTCATTTTAATTTTAAAGGGAACCCTGGGTATTAAGACTTGTATGGATTAATATAACGTAAATTATGTCTCTTACTGAAATATGCAGTAGAAAACCCATGAAAGATTTACGTTTTTGTTTTTTTAAATTAAAATTTTAGACTATAGGGGCACCATTATTTCAATGACATGAAATGCTTGCATTCCTGTTTCAATTTTTATCACAAAATAAAATACTGATACGGTGACTACAGCTACTGAAAGAGCTTACAGGTACTAATGGGTATAAGCGTAGGCTTAAACTAAATGTAGTACCATAGATTTTTTTCTCCATAAGGAGTCTACATATTAAGTGAAATCTGTGCTAAATAGCTATTGTGGAGAGAGCCAAAAAAGGGTCTTTAGGAAGTTTTATTCATCCACAAGGCATCTTCCCATTTTTCCCCTCTTCTTATAGCTAGCAAAAGCAGTGAAGACTTACATCACTTCTCTTGTTGGCCTTTGACTAAAAAGTACAACCAAAAGCCGCACAATGGAATCGTATCAGTATTTTATTTTTCGAGTTGTGTAACCTGTGGTAAAAATAGCAACAGGTAGCGCCAGTGGCTCACAGATTGCAACCATTTCATGTCATTAAAATAATGGCACCCCCCCATAGTCCAAAATATGTATAAAATGATGTGGATTTCCTAAATAATGTACATGTTCATTAGTTTTCTACTACATATTTCAGTAAGAGACATCGCTACGTTATATTAACCCATACAAGTCTTAATACCCAGGGAGACCCTAAAAAAAAAATAACAATCATTGCCATTTTTACTTCAAAATACTTTCATTTTTTTACCCTTTTCACAGCAAGTTTTTATTCACTTAAAATATGATAACATTCATTACGATCACTTTTTCTTTGATATATTTTAATAAGTACAGGACAGAATAAATATGTAATTTCATTTTTACATAAATACAGTATCTCACAAAAGTGAGTACACCCCTCACATTTCAGCAACCATTTTAGTATATCTTCTCAAGGGACAATACTATGAAAATAAAACTTATTTTAGAGTAGTCAATGTGCAGCTTTTATAGCAGTATAGATTTACTGTCCTCTGAAAATAACTCAACATACAGCCATTATTGTCAAAATAGCTGGCAACAAAAGTGAGTACACCCGAAGTGATAGCAGTATATTGGTTAACCATGAAAGCAACATGTCCTATTCATCATGTTTATGTTTTTGTCTGCTTGACAGGACCATACAAAGTTGTGTATCTTGTATTAGAGCAGTTAAAATTAGGTGCTTTAAGTACAATTCTCTCATACTGACAATGACAACATGCCATCTCATGGAAATACATTTTCTGAGGATTTTAGAATTAGAATTGTTGCTCCCCACAAAGATAGCCAAGGCTATTAGAGGTTCAGTAATACCCTGAAACCGAGTTACACTCCAGTGGTCAGGGTCATACAGAGGTTTTCTGAAAAGGGTTCCATCCGAAACAGGCCTTGCAAAGGTCGATCAACGAAGTTGAGCACTTGTTCTGTGTGTCAGGTTCAGAACCTGGCTTCAAAAAACAGATGCATGAGTGCTGCCAGCATTGCTTTAAAGGTAGAAGGTCAGCTTGTCAGTGCTCAGACCATACGCCGCACACTGCAACAAGTCGGTTTGCATAGGTGTTGTCCTAGAAGGAAGCCTCATCTGAAGCTGGCTCACAAGAAAGCCCGCAAACAGTTTGCTGAAGACAACCTGTCCAAGAGCATGAATTACCGGAACTATGTCCTGTGGTCTGATGAGACTATAAGATAAACTTGTTTGGCTCAGATGGTGTCCAGCATGTGTGGTGATGCCCTGGTGAGGAGTACCAAGAAAATTGTGTCTTGCCTACAGTCAAGCATGGTGGTGGTAGCGTCATGGTCTGGGGCTGCATGAGTGCTGCTGGTACTGGGGAGCTGCAGTTCATTCATGCTGAGTAATTTTCAGGGGACAATAAATCTATACTGCTATACAAGCTGCACATTGACTACTCTAAAATATATCCAAGTTTCATTTTCTGTAGTATTGTCCCTTGAGAAGATATACTAAAATGTATACATAATGTATATCTGTTAAGCTTTTGAGATTTTATTTGTATGTGTGTTAGATTACACAATTCAGTTTTTTGTTGAGTTAATGATAAAACAAGTCTTATTTACTTTATTTGAAAACATTTTTAAACATTTTCCAGTTTTTTTTTTTAATTTGGTTGTGAATTTTGAATTAGCAGCAGCCAAAAATGAGCCTGTGCCTATATGAAATCCCAAATTGATTATATTAATTGTGATTAAAATGTAGTTTTCTGAGCACTAATTGTTTCTTGAGCTCCAAATATGGAGATCAGTACATTTGTATATGCCAACAATGGTAGAAATGTAATTAATTAAAAAATTCATTATGTTACCCAGGAATGACATTTTCATGAGGAAAAAGATCTGATTCATTAAAAAAAATGGTTAATTACATTCTTGAAAAGTGTAAATATCATTGCATTACATACACAACACTGTAATAAGTATAGAAAGTCCTAACATTTAAATTTTTTGCCAGTTAAATTTTTTTTCACATTTTAAATCCTTATCCGTCATTCACCCACATAACATAACATCTGTAAATGTAATTTAATGCAGACACCAAAATAGGGCATCTTGTCTTTGACCCACATGCTTCCTTCTCTGCGTACACATGTACATTATGCAACATGGTTAAATGGTTACAGACATATGTACGACGGAAACAGCAAAAGCTAACTAAGAAGTTTTACTTCGAAAAAATTAAACATTATCTACGATTCACAACTGGTTCTCGTCTACACCATGTTGAAAGGTTATGGATTAATTGAAAGTGGTAACTCGAGTCTCAGTCATGTTTTACTGCTGCCTTGAAGTGCATTTAAGATGCTTGTACCTCCTAGTTGAGTGGCCGTCACACAATCAAGTCGGAAACATAAGTGGTCTTAAACAAAATAAAATAATTATATTGTTAACAATTTAACCCAGATAACTACATCTGAATTTAAAAATGATGACAATTATCATTCATATCTATACCTTAATTATAAAAGGCATCAAAACTACAAGTGTTTTTGTTACATAACCCTGTTGAAAAAACAGCATACTGTATGCTCAGGAACAGTTTAAACCAGCTCACGACCAACTAAGGACCAGCTTAAACCAGCTACCAACCAGCAAAAAAAGGGAACACAAACCATGAAGTTGAGTGATTCGTTTCACTACAGTCTTGCATTCCTTATCTCTCTATATGAATTATAAATGCAGTAGACTATACATATTATAGATCAGTGTTTCCATCATGTTTCAAATCAACAAGCCTTTCTAACATCACGACTCATTATCTAGAATAGAGTTTCCTACCTGTAAATATGACTTTGCTTAGTCAGTCATGTGCTCAGACATGATGTGAAGACTACCAACAGAAAGTTATCTGCAACTAGACACAGATGGATACCATATTAAAATGGGACACTTATTCACAAACATCTCTTGAGGCTGCAACTGAATATACATACTTTCCAATATAGCACAAAAAAGTATTATGTCTGAATTCGTAGAATGTAGTATTCATAAAATACTTTTGCAGAGATTCTTAACGGTGCATCCAATGAACACTATTTTGTGAGTAAATAGTAGATGAATGGTGCTGCTGACGGTAGTAGACATACTACACTCATTCATACTACAGTACATTTTAACTGTTAAGTTCTTATTCAAAAAAGTACCTATTTCGGACATTGCCACAGATTCAGTGCTCTCAAGCAATTTAATTAAACTCTGAAACAAAATAGGCAAGTAGGCTCACCAAAACAAATGAAGAATTAAATGCGCGTTTACTGTTAAGTAGGCACAACCAAATAGGCCTACACCTATTACTCACATTTCTAACGCATGGCATCTAAATAATAATTTATTTAAAAAGAAGCATTAGCTATACATTAGTAGACTATAACTATTAATTAACAAATTAAATAACTAAGAATTTTATTTATTACCATCAAATGCAGGTTGTTTCCCGCCATCTTAAGTCACGCCCCTTCCAAAGTGACAATTCGGGTATCACGAGTCGCCCACTAGTAAATACGCCACTTGGTCATTCGTTTGCATGTAGTCGGCGCTATTTTTAGGCCTAATTTGACTTAAAGGCACGTAAAGGCAGAACAAGTGTGAGGCATTAGCCAACACGGACCTAAAGGCACTTTTCAGCGGCTGTCAAGTAATTAACTCACTAAGACTGAGGTAAAAAGTGCATACAAGACATACAGGAACATGCAGGTACAAGTTTACCTTTGCATATATATGTTTTATGCCTTGATTTGTCGTAAGCAGGAATGAGGTAAACTCCAGTTGAAAGATTGGAAACGAACAATTGGCAATTGGGATTTATTTATGATCCATTGCCCTCTATAGGATAGACTAGGTACCGCAGGATAAATGAGTTTTGCACTAATTAATTAAAATAAAATAATAATTAAATAATTAAAAACACTTAATATTTGTCTTAAGGTGATATTGTGATAAACTAACTATAGATTGTGTCTGAAGAGGACTTGCAGTAGAAATGTCTCAATATACAGCTGTTAGGCTACGTACTTACAAGTCATAGCCTATTAAAACTTCTTTTCCCCGATGCAATACATTAAACAGCTCTAACTTCGTGGCATCTTTAACAAGTGCGACAAACTTAGAGGGCAAAGGGCCAGGCAAGAAGTGATAATTTAGCAATATGTCAATATGCAATGACACTTCCATCCACAAGATGGTGTCTTGCTCTTCTTCTGAGTTTGAAGACGCTTTGGTGAGATAAACTCACACTACCAGTCAAACGTTTGTGAACAGTAAGATTTTGAATATTTTTAGTTTCTTTTGCTCACCAAGTGTGCATTTATTTGATCTAAAGTACAGAAATATTTTTCCTATTTAAAATGGCGCCTTTCTATTTGAAAATATTTTAAAACCAAAGCTAATTTTTTTAGCATCATTACTCCAGTCTTCGTGTCACATGATCCTCCAGAAATCATTCTAATATGCTCGTTTATTAAGCTCATTATAAAAATTAATACTTTTATTTAGCAAGGATGCTTTATAATGATCAAACATGATGATAAAGACATGCATACTGTTACAAAAGATTTCTATTTCAGATAAATGCTGTTCTTCTGAACTCTATCACGCCGCTGTTTTCAACATAATAATAATAATAATAATAATAATAATAAATGTTTTTAAGCAGCAACTCAGAATATTAGAATGATTTCTGAAAGATCATGTGACTGGAGTAATGCTAAAAATTCAGCTTTGAAATCACAGGAATAAATGTAATTTTAAAATATGTACAAATCGAAAACACTTATTTTAAATAGTAAAAATGTTACTGTTTTTGCTGTACTTTGGATCAAATAAATGGAAGAGAAGAGACTTTGAAAAACGTTAAAAATCTTACCGTTCAAAAACTTTTGACTGGTAGTGTACATACTTATTTACTTGCATACTTACTTATTTGTTTGTTTGAGTTAAAGTTTTTTCTTTTGTTATATGAAACTCACATCCTTGTAAATTTCCACAACCTCATTTTTATTGCTGAGTATGTATTTTTTTGTTTTACTCTTGTCCCAGACTTTAAATTTTAAAACCGCACAACAAAATCCATTCTAAAATATTTTTAATGTCTAAAAATGAATGAATAAATACATACAGAAATAAATATCATGTACACAGTATTTTTTATTTTATTTTATTTTTTATTGTGCCTTATTTTCAATCAGGCTGTTTGTCATTTGAACAATTTAATTTATTGTGCACAAGCATCATTACATTTAATATCAGATGTTATATTTAAAATAAGAATATGTTCTATAATGAAATATTATTTAATTTTGTATTTGATACCTAAATGCAGGATTCTGTTGTGATGCAGAAATGTACTCATATTTAGTGTTGATTAAGTTAGTAATGATGTGTATAAAATGTTTGTATTTTATATGTGTACAAAATGGTAGTTTTTTTGTTTCATTGGTTATCAATTTCTCATAGCAAGACCATTTATGCCCTTTTTTGCCACTAGATGGCAGTGCTTTCATTTGGCTTGTGCATCAAAAAGTTTTGCAAGAGTTCCTTGAAGCCCTCTTTCTTTCTTGATGAAAGGAAACATGCTGTTAATTATAACCATTAATCAGGCAGTTCCAGATCAAATATATTGTCAGTCTTTTCACAGTTTCTCACTTTCAGAGAGCTGATGAGATAATGTCCTCAGAGGCACTCTGAGATGATCAGACTAGTATCAGCCTGATGCTCTTTGTCTTGCTGATGGCGGTTTAGATCATTTCCTATCCCGAGTTTCCCATGAGTGTGGTGAGACAGTCCAGACCTCTGATACTCCTCTGTTTAAAGGAAATGACAGCCTGGAAGTTTCAGTTATGGGTAATCCATGTGTCCAGCACTGCAGATGGATCAGCTGTTTGCGTGCATTGAGTCAGTTCTGTCGTCATTTGCCGCAACTCCCTCCTTCTGTACCTCTTTAGGGATCATATAGTTGTTCCTCCAGCAGGAATTTTTGGAATTCTGTACTCATGCTGCTTATGTAACAGAGCCGCTCCCCACCAAACATACAAATAGGGTGCTAGCAGAGGTTCTGAGGGTGAGTAATAAAGTTGAACTGATGTCTTACATGTGTGGAAGAGGAAGTAAAAGAGCTTCCAGATGGAGCCCAACGTCATTAGCTGTCCAAATGTGTGTGATGCAATCTAGTGGTTTTGATCAGATTTTCCACAGTTGCGTTATTAAAACGTACAATTTTAATGACTTAATTAGTTTATCAAATGTTTTCACATATGAAAGGAATAGTTCACCAAATAATAAACGTCCAAACAGATTTAGAGAAATATGTAAATCGTCAGGGATAGATTGAATTACTTATGGATTATTGTGGTGTTTTTATCATCTGTTTGGACCCCTTCACTAAAGAGGATCCCTCAATATTCTAAGCAATATTCATAAATTGCACTAAAACTGTATGTATTTATGTATAGCTGTTCCTTTGTGCTCTTAGCAAACACTACTAAACCAAAGGCACACATATCCGTGGTGCAATTCATCTAGCCGCACCTTGACCTAAATTACAAAGCTGTGTTGTACAAATTTATATAACATAACCACACGTAATAACCATGCCTTTAGATATATTTAGTTGATGTCCTTTTCATGCTCGTGATTTATGGTTCAAAGAAGGTTTTGTTGGTATGATAAATGCAGACAATGTTCATTGAGGGATTCTGAAACCTGTAGGAAGGAAAGCAGCTTCTGTACTTGCTCAGTGCAGTCCAACACAACCATGCCAAGCTTTGATTTCTCAGTGTGTCAGCCAAAAATTGCAGCAATTTGTGGAACCCACAGGGCTGTTCATGCTGATTCTGAGCCCTGTCTCACTGACTGTATATTTTGAGGAGAAGCTTTGGGCTGAACTTGCATGTTTACACCTTCTTTATTGAGCTACCTGGATTGAATCCACTGATCTTTAGAAGCATTCTTTAACCACATTCACATGCATATATACTAAGCATTTCTTAGTCATAAAAATGATGAGTACATTTTTGTGTAAAGAAAATCTCCTTTGTTCTATTTCTTTTTCTGCTTTTTCTGTTGCTGCTGCTTCTGCGTCGTCTTCTTTTACTTCATCCACTGCTTCTGCATCTTCTTCTGCTACTTTTTAGCTGTTTCTTGTTTATTCTGTTGCTGCTGCTTCTTGTTTCTTCTGTTTCTTTTACTACTTCTTCTTCCTCCACTGCTGCTGCTGTTCTTACACTACTACTTCTGCTGCTTCTTTTGCTGCTTCTGCTTCTCCTTCTTCTTCTGCTGCTCCTTCTGCCTCTTCTTCTTTTGCTTCCTTCAGTGCTGCTGCTTCTTATACTACTTCTGCTGCTTCTTTTCCTACTTCTGCTGCTCCTTTTGCTTCTGCCTCTTCTTCTTTTGCTTCCTTTAGTGCTGCTGTTTCTTATACTACTTCTGCTGCTGCTGCTTCTTCTCCTTCTTCTGCTGCTGCTTCCGCTGCCGCTGCTTCTTCTGCCTTTTCTTCTTTTGCTTCCTCCACTGCTGCTTCTTCTACTACTTCTTTTGCTTCCACCGCTGCTGCTGCTTCTGCTTCTTGTTCTGCTACTTCTTATGGCGCATCTTCTTCTTCTTCTTCTTTTTGTTTTTTTCCTCTTCCCCTGCTGCTGCTTCTTCTGATTCTTAATTTTATTTTGCTGCTGTTTCTTCTTTTACAAAGGTACTTTTATTATAATCTAATAATGCTAACAGTGGTGCTGCAGAGGATTGTTGTTTGAATTTTTTGCCTTCATTTATTGAAGGTTAGCTGCTCAAAAGGGATGCATTTATTTGACCAAACATATAGTAAAAAACAGTAACATTTAAAATGTGTTTTCTATTTCAATGTATTTTAAAATATAAATTATTCCCATGATGACAGCTCTATTTTCAGCAGCCATTACTTAAATCTCCATGTCACATGATTCTTCAGAAATCATTCTTCTTTTGCTTCTGCTTCTTCTGTTTTAAAGTTTCTTTTATGATCATCATGCTAACAGTGTTGTTGCAGGACATCTGGTAATTATTTTCTGTTCTTTTCTTTTTCTTTTCAGTTTAACGCATCCTTGGTAAATAGTATTTAAAAAAAAGTATTACTGAAAATCTTTACGTGTGAAGTAAATTACATTTAATGTAATAATCACTTAAAATTAATTACAATAACATTTTGCTTAGTATAATACATGATATGTAGATAAATAATTTGATTATTAAGCTGACTTTTGGGTGTAAGCATTTTACCAAGGTATGTCAATTCAACAGTTACTAGTACTGTTAGAACTGTTATTATGTTATTTTATATGCCAGGAATGTAAAATGTTACATTTATTTTCATACAGTATGTAATAGGGAGGTCCTTGGCCTAAAAAAGTTTCAAAATTCATGCCTTAGTTATGGTACTTGTTTGGATGTCTGTGCAGCTGCACAGACTCTCTGCCCTTTATAGTTTGTTCTCTTCGCTCACTAATGTGACACTAGCATCTGGCCTTGGTTTTGTTACAACATGTACTTTGCCAGAATCAAATATCTTACTGGAGCAGGACACATGTACCACAGAGTAATGAATATTGTTTTAACAGCCTAGTCTACAGATATGTAAATGTACAATAAAGTCAAGCTATAGAAATATTACTCTAGTAATATGTATGTTTTTTGCATTAAAGCCTTACATATAGACTAGATTGATATTATAGTTTAGTTAATGCAGTAGTAATGAGCTAAAAGTGAGCAAGCAAACTATATCACAGAAGATAAATGCTCTTTCCTGAACCTCACTAGCTGTGTAAATCTGCAGGGGGCCTGTTTATCCTCTGATGTGACAGAAATGTTATTTGTTTAGTGTGCTTATTAATCGTCCTTAAGTATTTTATGTTGTGTGCAGCTGGAAGAACTAACTTCATTAAATATACTTTTTTGAATTTATTGAATATTTTGCTGGGATTTAGGCCAAGAGTTTCAGATGAAGAGCCACAGAAGGAAAAAAATAAACATCTACACTATGAGAATCACCAGGGGATGACTGTGGTGTCCAAACCAGCAGCTGGTTTCCTGTGGTGTCAGGTAAAGCTCTCCATCTTGTTCTTTCTTGCTTTGCCAATCTTCCTTTAGTCAAGGACTGTGCTGCACTCAGTGATATCTGTCTTTTATTAGGTTGTCCTTTGTATTTTCCCCTGTGGTTAAATTGTTTTTCCCTGGTCAAACAGTATTCATTCCCAGATTTAACATTTCTAGTGGTAATTTTATGACAACAAAACACATTGTTTTAATGACTCTTAAATAACCCTGCCAAAGGGAAAACAGATTTGATATGGTGCCCTTAACTGATTATTGACATCCTCAACATTTGACTCTAGTCTATTTTCCCAGGCACCGCTCTTTCCTTTAGCAAGTTCGGTTCTAGAAAGCCGCAGTCCTAGAGAGTTCAGTTCCAGGACTGCGGCTCTCTAGGACCGAACTTGCAAATTCGGTCCTATTAAACCCTGCCCAATGTTAAACTGCTTTGAAGTACTTTTTTTCCACATCAGTGTACACTCCATACACCATAATGACAAAGCAAAAAACGAACTCGGTTACTAGCGTAACCTTGGTTCCCTTAGATACGGGAACGAGTACTGCGTCGTTAGATGCTATGGGAAAAAGCCTTTTTTCTCCTTAACTGAAGCCTTTTCAATCACGCAGTGAAACTGCACGATTATTGGTTCGTGCAGTGCTTTAGATTCAGAACCAATAGATCGGCAGTGGTGCTGCACGATCCTATGGCGAAGATGCCCGCCATCGCCCGCTGAACAGGGCGGGGTTAAACCCTATATAAGCGGGCATTTCGCCACGGATGCTCAGGTTACTTCGACTGAAGCGACGACTGAGTCGTGCAGCTACCTGGCACGGCTAGCAACGCAGTACTCGTTCCCGTATCTAAGGGAACCGAGGTTACGCTAGTAACCGAGTTAGTTCCCTGACGATACTACACTTGTACTGCGTCGCTAGACGCAATGGGAACCAGTACAATCATGCCGTGTCAGGTAGAAGAACGACGGAATATGTACTCCATAAGCATGTAAGGCTCATAGAGCAACACAACACGTCCTACCAGGCACTAACGGGCTAAGCTACAGTGAGGTTATGCCTGGCCCTTAGTAATCGTTCTATGACTTGTACAACTTGTACGCCCCAGGGGTCTAAAACACTCAAGTACTGGCTCAAGGAGCTTGAACGTGTCTACGGTCAAGAACTCCCTCTACAGCCCAGGTTCTGGAGACAAGGGTACACCTTAAGCAGACAAGACCCTGGTTTGAAGGGCAGGGATGTCCAGGTTATAAAACCTTACAAAAGTGGACGGTGAGGCCCAGCCTGCCACCGCACAGATTTCAGTAATGGACACTCCCTTAGACCCCGCCCACAATGAGGCGATGCCTCTAGTGGAGTGGCCCCGTACTCCAATGGGACATTGCAGGCCCGATGAAGAGTACGCTAGTACGATAGAGTCAACTATTCATCCAGAAAGTCTCTGCTTCGTAACCAGAAGTCCTTTATTGCAGTTACCAAAGCTAACAAAGAGCTGTTCCGATTTCCTAAACGGGGCAGAACGCTCAATATAAATTCTAATTGCTCTGACGGGGCAGAGAAGCGCTAAGCGGAGAACACTGACCCCTTACGGGCATAGAGACATCTTGTAGACGGGGCTCTTGCCTCTAAAATAGTGTTCATCACACGCTCTAGGAGGTTTGCAGACTCCCATTGAGCGGCCATAGGTGTAGGTCCCACAGCTCGGGTCTGGGGTGCCATATTGGCCCGTTCGCTTGAGAGAGGAGGTCCTGTCTCAGAGGTATGGGCCAAGGGGCTGCTGCAAGCAGCTGTGTCAGTTCTGACACCCAATGCTTGTTCCTCCAGAGAGGGGCTACCATCAGCACCCTGCTCTTCTGCTCCCTGATTCGCCTGATTACCTGTGGAATCAGAGCAATCGGGGGAAAGGCATAAAGAAGGAGGTCGGGCCAGTTGTGGGCCAACGCATCCTTGTCCTTCGAATAGTAAATTGGGCAGTGAGAGTTGTCTTCTGAGGCAAAAAGGTCCACTTCGGCCTTGCCAAAGATCTCCCAAATCCTCTGAACCATCTGGGGATGGAGCCTCCACTCCTCTGAGGGGACGTTTCTCCGTGATAACATATCCGCTCCCTGATTCAGCTTGCCTGGAACATGAGCTGCTCTTAGCGAGCTCAAGTGTAGCTGAGCCCATTCCAGGAGGCCTTGCGCTAGAGCAAGGAGGCGCTTCGAGGAAAGGCCTCCCTGGTGATTTATGTAGGACACCACCAACATGTTGTCTGATCGAATCAGCACATGGTGCCCCTGCAGGTCCGGCAGGAAGAACTGACAGGCTCGACACACTGCTAGCATTTCCAAGCAGTTGATGTGAAGTTCCTGTCCCGCTTTCGATCAGAGGCCGAAAGTGGGTCTGCCTTCGCACAGAGCTCCCCAACCTGTGTTGGAAGCGTCTGTCGAGATCACCTTCCTTCTGCTGACCATCCCTAGGGCTGCTCCCCTCCTCATCCAGCGATCGTTAAACAAGGGGCCAGGGCCGTCACACAAGTTGGGCACCCACGGTTTCAGCCAGCACTGAAGGGGCCGCATTCGAAGCAGGCCTAGCTGCAGAGCTGGAGAAGCTGCGGCCATAAGGCCTAGCATTCTCTGAAACATCTTGAGAGGGCCAGAGGCTCCTATTTTGAAGGAGGCCGCGAGATTCTGTATGGCCCGAGCACGCTCTGTCGTGACTGCCGCTCTCATTTGAACTGAGTCGAGGATTGTCCCCAGGAACGATATGCGTTGACTGGGAATCAACGAGCTCTTGGCAAAATTGACCCTGAGCCCCAGGCATTCCAAGTGGCTGAGGAGGAGGGTCTTGTGCGCTTTCGGCTCTGCCTCTGACTGGGCCAAATTGAGCCAGTCGTCGAGGTAGTTGAGGATGCGGATTCCTTCCTGTCTGAGAGGAGAGAGGGCCGCATACATGCACTTCGTAAATGTACGGGGAGCCAGAGATAGGCCGACGGGCAGGACCGTGTATTGATAGGCCACCCCTTCGAAGGTGAATCTCAAGAAACGTCTGTGATGGGGGGCTATCTGGACATGAAAATATGCGTCCTTCAGGTCCAGAGAAAGGAACCAGTCCCCTGGGCGAACCTGCGTGAGGATTTGTTTCAAAGTTGTCATTCTGAACGGCCGTTTCATGAGGGTGCGGTTCAAATGCCTGAGATCTAAGATGGGACGGAGGCCGCCATCCTTTTTGGGGACGAGGAAGTAAGGGCTGTAGGCCTGACTCGCTTTGCACTGGGGGAACCATCTCTATGGCTCCTTTTGCCAGCAGATTCGTCACCTCGGTGCGCAAAACATGCACGTCTTTGCTCTGAACCGAGGTGGGGACCACGCCGCTGAACCGCGGGGGTCTCCGAGCGAACTGAAGCGAATAACCTCGTTTTATTATCCCCATCACCCACTCTGACACTCCGGGGATGGCCTGCCAGGCCTCGGCCCGTGTTGCGAGAAGTTGAATCTTTTCGAGTGTCTGGGTGCTGTGTGGGTTCAGAGGACTTGTTGTAATAGGAAGAGGAAATTTGCACTCTTTTTGAAAATGTTTGTGTTTTATTTCGCCCGCTATAACAGCGGGAAGCTGCAAGGGCACTTGAACGGGCCCACAACCTGCAACATAAACACTTTCCTCTACACCCGGAAACAGACGGGGTGAAATGAGGTTGAAGAGAGGCCGTTTTGGAGGCGGTCCAGACGCAGCAGGACTTAGCCTCATCCTCTTCCTGTCCCTTCGACTAGGAAGACACCGGGGGAGCCGGTTCTAGCGCAATCTTGGGCCGAGGACCTTGGCGCTTGGGGAAGGGGTACCGCTTCACTGAGCGGGAACGTCCACGTGTCTGCGACTTAGCAGGCTGCACGGCTGTGGCCGCTGGAGCAGGTTTCGCTGGCTTTGGAGTCGGCGGGAGCTGCGGAGCTGGAGCACTTGGGCAAGAAGTGTTGCATGGCTTGGGACGACTTCTGAGCTTCTGTGAAGCGCTCGGTGAACCCTTCGACCGCGGGCCCAAAGAGGCCGGTGGGTGAGATAGGGGCGTCCAGAAAAGGAGCTTTGTCAGCGTCCTTGATTTCCATCAAGGTGAGCCAAAGTTGGCGTTCGAGCCCTACAAGGCTGGCCATCGATCTCCCCATTGCTTGAGCTGTGGTTTTGGTGGCTCGCAAAGCCAGGTCCGTTGCAGCTCTCAGCTCCCTGAGGGTTGCGGGGTCAGGTCCAGACTCGTCCAGGATGGAGAGGAGTTTGGCTTGAAAGACCTGGAGAACCGCCATGGAGTGGAGCGCCGAGGCCACCTGTCCAGCTGAGGAGTAGGCACGTCCAGCGAGAGCTGAAGTCGTCCTACAGGCTTCAAAGGGTGTGCGGCTTTTGCCTTCCAAACGATGGCAGTGGGCGGGCAAAGATGTGCGGCCACTGACTCATCTAACGGAGGCAGCTTCTATCCTTTTTCTTCAGCGCCATCAACAGATGTGAGAGCGGCTGAGGAACGGAGATGGGCTGAGTAAGGGGCGTGCCACGATCTGGTAAGCTCGTCGTGGACCTCCGGAAAGAATGGAGAGGAACGCTGACGGGGGGCTTGACGGCGCCCTGGCAGGAACCATTTATCCAAACGGCTACGGGAGGGTTCCTCTGGTGGAGAGAAATCCAAACCCAGCTCTTCGACTGCCCTAGAGAGGATATGGAAGAGTACGGTATCCATCCCGGCTTTTGCATCACTCAGCTCGGACGGTGGCAAGGGGGGGGGGGGGGTCAGCAATCGAGCCCGACAGCTCCTCTGCATCCGATGCTGCCAATGACACACTATCATCAGCATGCTCATCCTCACTCCCCCAAACGAGACCAGATCACCTGCATTGGCAAGGGGACGCTGGTCAGGCTGGGTGAATAAAACAGGAGAAACCTCCCTTTGTGGTGAAAACGAGGCACGCAGGACCTGAGCATTTCCAAGCAGGATTTCCAAGCAGTTGATGTGAAGTTCCTGTTCCGCTTTCGATCAGAGGCCGAAAGTGGGTCTGCCTTCGCACAGAGCTCCCCAACCTGTGTTGGAAGCGTCTGTCAAGATCACCTTCCTTCTCCTTCCTCCAAAGTCCGCTGCGATGCGTGTCAACGGCGAGCAGTTGTAAATCAGCTAGATGTGAAGATCGTCGCTGTGGGAGAAAAATCTGAGCATCCGTGGCGAAATGCCCACTTATATAGGGTGTAACCCCGCCCTGTTCAGCGGGCGATGACGGGCATCATCGCCATAGGATTGTGCAGCACCGCTGCTGATCTATTGGTTCGTTTCTAAAGCACTGCACGAACCAATAATCGTGCAGTTTCACTGCGTGATTGAAAAGGCTTCAGTTAAGGAGAAAAAAAGGCTTTTTTCCCATAGCGTCTAGCAACGCAGTACGAGTGTAGTATCGACAGGGAACAGGTTTGTAGCAACTTTACAAATATATTTAAAATAAAAAACTAAACTAAAATTATTCCATTGCATAAGTATTAATTTCTGGGACACCTGAAATTTAGTTCAGGGGCATTCATATCACTTATAGATGTTACTAAATTTCAAGTGGAGTTAATCTGTGGCAAATTCAATTGAATGAGTATGATTTGGAAAGGCACATACCTCTCAATAAAATGTCTAACAGCTGAAAATGCATATTAGAGCAAAAACCAAGCCCTTAGGCCAACAGAACTGTCTGTAGAAGAGTTTAAAAAATATCTGCTGCATTTAAGGTTTACAGAAGCATGTAGTCTCAGTTATCCATAATGGAAGAAGTTTGGAACAACTAGAACTCTTCCTACGGCTAGCCTTCTGCCCAAACTGAACAATTGATGGAGAAGGGCTTTGGTTAGACTGGTGACCGAGAAGCTGATCGTCACTCTATTTGAGCTCCATGATCATATGTGGAGATGGTAGAAACTTACAGAAGAACAAACATCACTGCAACGTTCCACCGATTTAGGGTTTATGGCGATGTGGCCAAACTCAATCATCTCCTCAGTGAAGATGCATGAAAACTAACTTTGAATTTGCAACAAAGCATCTAAATGACTCTCAGATCGTGAGAAACAAGATTCTCTGCCCCCCATGCAGTGGGGCTGTTTTTCAGTGGCAGGGACTGAGGAACTCAGAGTAGAAAGAAAGCTCAACACACTAAAATATAGATATAGCCTTAACAAAAACCTAGTTCAGAACCTCAGACTGGGCAAGAGGTTCACCTTCCAACAGGACAATGACCCTAAAGCACACAGCAAGAGTGGCTTATAGACAGCTCTGTGAATGTCTTTGAGTGGCCCAGGCAGAGACTGGGCTTGAACCTAATCAAACATTTCTAGAGGAACCTAAAAATGCCTTTCAGCTCCCAACCGACCTGACAGAGCTTGAGAAGTGAAGAGGTGAGGAGAGGAATGGCAGATAATTGCCAAATGCAGATGTGCAAAACTTGTTGCATGGTATCCAAAAAGACTTGAGGCTGTAAAGATGCTTCAAGGGTATGAATACTTATGAAATGTATTTGTTTCTGTTTTTAAATAAATTTGAAAAGTTGTCACAAAACTGTCATTATGGTGTATGCAGTGTAGATTGATTTGGAAAAAAAGTAAGCAGTTTAACATAAGGCTGCAACATAACAAAACGTGAAAAAATGAAATGGGTATGAATACTTTCACAAACCACTGTATATGTAAAAATATATTTACTTATATTAAGTTTTAAGTGGTTCTTTTAAGTCTTTGTCCTGGTCCAAATCAATCTAAAGGAAATGGATTTTTCAAACAGCTACACTAATGCTTATTTTGTAAACACTTGCATGAATATATTCACTCTAATCCTTGAGAGAATACGCATTTGCTGCAATTTGATTAACCTCAAGCGTACACCCACACTCCTGACGTGTGTATTGCTTTTGAAAGATGAAACTGAGTGTAGAAACAATGTATAATTCAGCTCCTTGACCTTGTTTATTTTTGTAGGAATACTCAGGGCTCATTGTCTATAATTGGTCAATTTATTTGCTGACGGACCTTTAGCTGGCAGGGGCAATTTTCTTAAAAAAAAAAAAAAGTTACTAAAGAACTGGAGGACATCTACCTGAAATACCCTTTTATGGTAAATCCAATTACAAATTGATCGTTTGTGCATAGTCAAAGTGTTGAAAACAAGCACTTTGAAGCAGTTTAGTGATTTTATGAGTTATAATACCACATAAGTGCACTTTTCTCTAAATTCTTTTAAGATGAGAGGAATCGAGCCAATATTCTTGTTTGTACATCATCAGTGCATTTAACATGGCCTCAGGCTGATTATATGTTGTGTTCATTCTGACAGAGGATTTCATGCATCATAAATCAAGGACAAGACGAGTATGCCATCCTGAGGAGGTGCTGGCACACAGAGAAGACTGAACTGATGTCAGTATAAACACTGAGCGATCTGTTCTGCATGCTAGTGCTGCTTTCCTGTGACTTAAACAATTTGGCTTTAGGCTAAAGTTAACTCATCATGTAACTCTAAACAATATGAATCCCTGTTAGTACTGTCCTAGCCCACATCTCCTTGTGTGCCAGCCTAGACATGCAGCCTAGACTCACACCTGTTTCTTTATCAAGATTCAAGGGACGATTCATTGACTGCATCCAAAAACTAAGAAACGCTGCCTTCACAAGGTGGTATATGGTGGTGGATAGGAAAGCGTAACATCCTGTTTACCAAGATGCCTTCTTGTTATTGGTTTCTGTAGGCATATGTGTGCATTGCTTTGCGAACAAAAAGTATAATCGTACCGTCATAAAATTAAGATGTCACATGGACTAAATTAACAATGTCCTTACTACCTTTCTGGGCCTTGAATGTTTCAGTTGCGTTGCTGTCTATGCAGAATCTGATCTGTATCAGACAGAAAGTGTGCATTAGATATTTAAACATGATGTTATGATGTCTGTTTGAAAACAGTTCCTAGGAGGAACCTTGAAGCACAAATGCTGCCTGTTTAGTCATTGACTGTCTGGGTAGCGAGGCAGCTGGCATATTTTTTGGATGCAGCCGTATACTCACTAAAGCTGAAGTCTCACATCTCAGTATCTCTGAAAAAGTCTGTTTTTGGCTAAACGGCGAGTCATGAATTAGACATTTCCATCTGTTCTGAAAGTTTTACCGTGGCAAATATTCTGTAAGATCCACGAAGTGACTGTTTTGTTTCGTTAAAGAGTTGAGTATCATGGGGTTCTGGCAACTAAATCAAAGCTCTGCCAATTAAAGCTTGGCATCTCTGACTTCTCCCTGCAGCTGTGAGCATGTCCTGTCTGTGTAATAAAGGTCACTCCGCAGTGGGCCAGCTGGCCGGTGTGTCAGCCTGCATCGTGAAAACCTTCTTTGTAGTGAGCGGCGGAGACAGTGGGGCCTCAGAGGCCGCAGCACTACCTGCACCTCTGTGTTAGAGTGGAGGCGTGTCATTACACCCAGATGGCTGCTGCTTCCTGCATTGCACTAAACAGCTCTGTGTTTCACTGCCTATCCTATTTGTCCATATCTATCTTTCTTCTCTTTCATTCTATCTCTGCATATCGTTTTTACTTTCTTGCTCTCTACTACACAAACACGCATATCCATTACAGCTGCTTGAAAATAGTGCAGGACAGAGCAAATACAATATTGTAAACTTTCATAGATTAAAATAAGAAATGGCCAAACTTTAACCACAAAAATATTTTAAATTCTTGCACTGCACTGCTGCCCTCCATTGTCCAGCACTCTGTTTATTCGGCTGACAAAAAGGTTTAAAAGTAAAAATTTCAGCCTGTTCTGCCTTAGCAGAACCTAACAGAGCCTAACAGCTCTCGTCAATGTCAAAATAATTGAGATGGCCAAATTAAATCAAAGTAGGCGGGGCTTACTGTTCACAGAAGCAGAGTGCGAATTCAAGCATAAAAGGTTTAACGTCGAAAGCGAGAGAAGATTAAAGTTGCAATTCATTTAATATTTGCCCACTGTTTTATGATAGAAATGTTAGATGACCGACAGCTTTATCAAGTGATGCAATCTACTCTACTTTTTTTCTCAAATGTAACCATTTTGTGAGAAAGTGAGGGATGAAAGTTCTCTCTCCACAAACAATGAACGTAATGAGAGTTAATGAGAAATACAATGTACCAATTCAGTATTGAGCCCTGGTCAAAAATTACTTTTTTTTTTTTTTTTTTTTTGTTTCACTGAAATGAATTTTGCTTGCCTGTAGGCAAGACACAGTTTTCTTGGTACTCCTCACACATGCTGGACACCATCTGAGCCAAACAAGTTTATCTTAGTCTCATCGGACCACAGGACATGACATAGTTCCAGTAATTCATGCTTTTGGACAGGTTGTCTTCAGCAAACTGTTTTCAGGCTTTTTTGTGAGCCAGCTTCAGAGGAGGCTTACTTCTGGGAAGACGCCTATGCAAACCAACTTGTTGCAGTGTGCGGCGTATGGTCTGACCACTGATAAGCTGACCTTCTGACCTTTTGCAACCTTTAAAGCAATGCTGGCAGCACTCATGCATATGTTTTTTGAAGCCAGGTTATGCACCTGACGCACAGAATGAGTGCTCAACTTTGTTGATCGGCCCTTGCGAGGCCTGTTCCATTCGAGAAAAAAAACTCTAATAGCCTTGGCTATCTTAGTGGAGAACAACAATTCTAATTCTCTGAATGCACAGAATTGGACTTAGGATGCGGAATCCTTGGGTACGAAATGGCGTGAAAAAAATGGCTCACAATGAAAGAGCTGAAAGATGAGAGATTGTAAAACAAGCTAAAATGGCATGCTTGCAATTGTATTTTTGCATCACACTTTTTTTTTTTTTTTTTTTTGATATTTTAATCCAAAACTCTTACATATTGTTCCTTCAAAACGTCACAGAGCCATTATTGTTATTTTTCTGTGTAGGTATTTTTTTTATTTTTTTTGTATATTTGTATGTTCTTGTTTTTATGCGGCTTTCTGGTTTTCTTTAGATAATAAGTGTACAAAAGCTGTCGCTGGGATGGTACGGTGCATCTTTGTACCTAATTTACACCTAAATGGTGTATAATAGTACCTTAAAGGTGCATATTAGTACCTAAATAGTACATTTTAGTGATAGATAGTGTACTTTGGAATTTGTTTGCAATTCAGAGTAAACTTTTATGTCATAGGATGCGACTGTAAGGGTAAGATTAAAGTGCTAACAGCATAGAACTAGTTATCCATTTTATATATGTTTAGACCAAGTCACCATAAACAATTTGGCCCAATACTCAGATAGTCCCTTGCAATATTTAATATTCTTAATGCAGCTATGCTGAATTCCATTACGAACTGATTTGAATGTTGTAAAAAAAAGGCACAGTGTTTGTCAGTGTCAAAATTTTTTAGATGTTTGCAATAAGCAATCAAATCAAAGAAAGCTGACTTTACCAGTCAGTGCAATGCTTCTGGTGAAAGTATGTGAGGTAAAACATTTCTTTATTAAATCTTTAAGTTATTTTAAAAGAAAAAAATCTAATAAAAAATAGCAAGTTAGCAAGAGATAGATAGATAGATAGATAGATAGATAGATAGATAGATAGATAGATACTGCCCCATCAACATTCAAAACATGATTATGGCCTTAAAGAAATTGTGCAATTTCTTTACTGGAAAAAGGGACTTATTTGTTGACTTTTTAGTGCAGTTGGGGCTGTTTTTCAGTAAAGAGACAAAACATTGACTAGTCTTCTGTGTTCTATGTGTCATCTTTTAGTACATTCTGTTAATACAACGTTGTGCAATCATATTGTGTTTCAGTAATCCCAAATAGTATCCTTGTGCTCTTGTAACTTGTAAAATGAGGTGATTTAAGAGCACAAGTCTTGTCTTGTGTTCTGAGAAGTATTAGCTCATTGTGTTGTAAGTCATTTATGGGCTTGCTGTGGCTTGGCTGTACACAGATAAAGGAGGTGATTACAATGTGTGAGGAACGCTAGATGAGGCCCTGTCAACTACAGGGCAAATATTTGTCTCAGAGTTCATGATTGCTGTGAAATTATCACTCTGCAACAACTTTGCACAGCAAACAATGCTGCACTTCTTGTTACTTCAAAGACATGTTTTGTATGTGTCACCGCAGTTCTGTCTTGAAACGTCCGTTGAGTGGCGTTATTACTCTAGTGCTCCGTGACGTTTTAAAATAATGTACCATTTGCACTACGTCTAAACCTACTCAATAGTATGACAAAAGCAAATGTGATAAAATTGCAATTGCAAGCATGCCATTTTAACTTGTTTTTTGATTTCTCATCTTTTAGGCCTTTCATCGCAAATCATGTTTTTCACAGGATTTGTACCCAAGGATTCCACAATCTAAATCCAATTCTATGCCGGCTGAACTGCCAAGCAAGCTTTTTTTGTCTGGAAAGCAAAACATAACTGTCTACGAAAACGATTACAAGTGCTCGCTGTTTTACCGCCTCTAGTGTTCATTTCTGTTGGAAACTGCAGTGATATGTGCTTATTGGTACATGTTTCGCCTTTTGTGAAAAAGTTCCCAAGGAACGTTTTTTTCATGAGATCAGGTAGCGTTTAATATAATTTAATCTTCATGCAGTAGTACATTTATGAAGACAGTGAGTTTAGGAGTAATAGGTGATAATGCAACAGTTTTGATCAAATAAATATCTAATTCAATGGTTTGTTGAAATTATGCTTCAAAAACTAATGGCACAGAAAACTATGGGACATGTTTTGCCCATTGTCTCAAGATTTAATATGCCAATGAGAACAATCTAGACTCTTATGTATTTCATATTTAAAATGTATAGGCATCTTAAGAGACGCCTCGAGTGAGATGACTGTTCATTTAAATGTTTGCCATCAAGTCTCTGCGGAGGTTTCCATGGTAATCTAATGGCCATTCCATCTCTACAAAGTCACCCGACTGAGAGAGAATAAAGCAGCATGCACAGAACAAACATGCATTCATCATGTCACAGCCATATATGAAACTCAGCCTATTACTCATTAATTTTTCACTGGAAAAAAGGCTTTTATATACAGTATTTAAACACTCCTCTTAGGAGAAATGCGAAAAGATAGTTCTGTAAGTTTGAACTTGCAAGTGTATATTTGCAATACATCACAGAATATAACTTATTTGAGTCTTTTGTAATGGTTATAAATGCATTAATGACTTTTGTGTTGACAGGATATGACAGTGTATCTGCTGGGATCTGTGTCCAATTCTGTGTGCCACGAGAGAGAGAGATGAAGGCATACAAAATCAAATGGTTGCTTTTTCTGAATGAATATTCAGATGTGAAATACGTACCAATAAGTACATATCACTGCAGTTTCCAACACAAATCTCTACTGAGTGGTGCTAAAAGAGTGTTCTTTTTTTTCCCCGTAAGATGAACGTACATATGGTACGTTTTATGATGTTGGTTTTGTATGTCACCGCAGTTCTGACTTGAAATGTCTGTTGAGTGATGTTATAATTCTAATGCTCATTTTAAAATAACGTACCATCTGCACTACACCTAAACATACCCTATAGTATGAAGAAAAGCGAATGTGACATAAAAACGCAATCGCAAGCATGCCGTTTTAGCTTGTTTTTCGATCTTTCAGCTTGTTCATCGTGAGTCATGTTTTTCACAGGATTCGTACCCAAAGATTCCGCATCCTAAGCCCAATTCTGTGTGGCTGAGATACTGAGCAAGCTTGTTGCATCTGGAAAGCGAAACGAATGGAGCTGTAATCATAACTGTGTATGAAAATGATTACAGGTGCTCGCAGTTTTACCGCCTCTAGTATTCATTTCTGTTGGAAACTGCGGTGTTATGTACTTGTTGGTACCTATTTCGCGTCTTGTTACCACAGGTACATTTTTATAATGAGATCAGGTAGCTTTTGTAATGGTTAATAATGACTGGTGGAATTGTGTAAATTCAATAATGAGTTCTGTGTTGACAGGATGTGACAGTGCATCTGCTGGGATCTGTGTCAAGTTCTGTATGGCTTGAGAGATGGAGAGACGAAGACATAAAAAACGAGGTGGTTGCTTTATCGAATAAAAATTAAATTATTAAAAATGTAAGAAGTTTAAATACACAATACTGCAAAACTTGTAGCTTTGAAGTTTCTATTGTTTGTACAGAGCCATAAGGTCAATCTGGATCCTCTATTGGTCACACATTTTTTCACAGGTCAGAGTTCATCTGGTATCACATAGCCAGGCAAAATGTCTAGTTCTATTCCAGCTTATTCTAACCAAGAACTGCCCACTTATTGACCTGTAAAATGGCCAATCACTTTTCATATAAGTCCAAATTGCAGTTTCAATGCAGCTTCAAAGGGCTCTACACGATCCCAGCCCAGGAATAAGAGTCATATCTAGTGAAACTGTCTGTCATTTCCTAAAAAAAATATGAATTTATATACTTTTAAGCCACACATGCTCATCTTGCACTAGCTGAACTTAACACATTACGTAATTACATAGGAAAGAACACGCATTACGTAGACAGAAGTACCGACCCAGTGTTTACAAAGCGAACGTTGCAAAGAAAGTCAAACGGCCTTTACAAAAAAAAAAAGGTAAAACAAATGTCAAACGATTTTGGAGGAGAAAATGAGATGGAGTTTTTTGCCCTACCCTACCCTACCCTACCTGCCCTACCTTTTGAACCAAAGTACACAGATGAAGAACTAACCACGCATGACTTTTCCAACGTAATTTAGTAATGCGTGAAGTTGAGCTAGTGCAAGACAAGCATTTGTCATTAAAAGTATATAACCTTTTTATTTAGTTTTAGAAAATGACTGAACGTTTTGCTAGTTAAGACCCTTATTTTTCGGCTGGGATCGTGTAGAGCCCTTTGAAGCTGCATTGAAACTGCATTTGGACCTTCCACCTGTTGATCCTCATTAAAGTGGAGAAAAATCTGAAATGTTGAAAAATTGAAATGTTTTTCTTAAAAACCTTGTTTTTGACTGAAGAAAGAAAGACATGAACATCTTAGATGACATGGGGGTGAGTAAATTATCAGGAAATTTTAATTCAAGAGTGAGCTAATCCTTTAACTAATCCATTAACTGCAGGAATACAGTCGTGGCCAAAAGTTTAGAGAATGACACAAATATTAGTTTTCACAAAGTTTGCTGCTAAACTGCTTTTAGATCGTTGTTTCTGTGATGTACTGATATATAATTACAAGCACTTCATACGTTTCAAAGGCTTTTATCGACAATTACATGACATTTATGCAAAGAGTCAGTATTTGCAGTGTTGGCCCTTCTTTTTCAGGACCTCTGCAATTCGACTGGGCATGCTCTCAATCAACTTCTGGGCCAAATCCTGACTGATAGCAACCCATTCTTTCATAATCACTTCTTGGAGTTTGTCAGAATTAGTGGGTTTTTGTTTGTCCACCCGCCTCTTGAGGATTGACCACAAGTTTTAAGATTTGGGGAGTTCTCAGGCCATGGACCCAAAATATCAACGTTTTGGTCCCCGAGCCACTTAGTTATCACTTTTGCCTTATGGCACGTTGTTCCATTGTGCTGAAAAACGCATTGTTCTTCACCAAACTGTTGTTGGATTGTTGGAAGAAGTTGCTGTTGGAGGGTGTTTTGGTACCATTCTTTATTCATGGCTGTGTTTTTGGGCAAAATTGTGAGTGAGCCCACTCCCTTGGATGAGAAGCAACCCCACACATGAATGGTCTGCTTTACTGTTGGCATGACACAGGACTGATGGTAGCGCTCACCTTTTCTTCTCCGGACAAGCCTTTTTCCAGATGCCCCAAACAATCGGAAAGAGGCTTCATCTGAGAATATGACTTTGCCCCAGTCCTCAGCAGTCCATTCGTCATACTTTTTGCAGAAGATCAATCTGTCCCTGATGTTTTTTTTTTTTGGAGAGAAGTGGCTTCTTTGCTGCCCTTCTTGACACCAGGCCATCTTCCAAAAGTCTTGGCCTCACTGTGCGTTCAGATGCGCTCACACCTGCCTGCTGCCATTCCTGAGCAAGCTCTGCACTGGTGGCACTCCGATCCCGCAGCTGAATCCTCTTTAGGAGACGATCCTGGAGCTTGCTGGACTTTCTTGGACGCCCTGAAGCCTTCTTAACAATGCAGTGGAAAGTTTTTTTCAGGATTAAGTAAATTTTCATGGCAAAGAAGGACTATGCAATTCATCTGATCACTCTTTATAACATTCTGGAGTATATGCAAATTGCTATTATAAAAACTTAAGCAGCAACTTTTCCAATTTCCAATATTTATGTAATTCTCAAAACTTTTTGGCCACGACTGTAGTTTGAAGATTCACATGCCCTCAGGCTATCCAAGATGTAGATGTGTTTGTTTTGTTTTTTTGCTCACCAATGGATCCTCTAAAGTGAATGGGTGCCGTCAGAATGAGAGTTCAAACAGCTGATAAAAACATCACAATAATCCACAAGTAATATACATGACTCCACTTTATCAAATAACATTTTGTGAAACGAAAAGCTGTGTGTTTGTGAACTATATATACAGAATATTTAAAGTAATATGGAATGTAATTATTTAATGTTTAATTATTTTTATATATTAAAAGACGCAACAATTAAATATGAACCACATCCAAGATGGAAAATTACATTCCAGAGAATGCCACCTGTAACAGAGCTAATAAGCTCCTCAAGCCCCTTCTTTTGAAAAAATTTGGTTATATTTATAGCAGGGATATATTGAGGCCTGTTTTTTTTTTTCAGGTCCAGTTGGTGACATGCAATGTGAAATACAGTCAGTCTGGTGTGTGAAATGCAGTGGCACCGGTGCTCTACAATTAAGCCGCACTAGAGCCTCCCAGCTGGGGTCTGGAATGTGCAGTGCAGCTCTGAGGTACAGCGTGTCCTCAGCGCTGTGTGAGAACGTGTGGCGGCCGGACAGACATGCGTCTTTGCTCCTTCTTGCGTCTCAAGTGAGTTGTGCTCATTGACAGCTGTTGCTTTGATGACAGGCGTGGCTGTTTCCTACAGAGACATCCAAGAAGCTCTCAAAGCCCTCTGCGGACACAGATGTAAGCGTGCTTGAGTATTGTATATCGATTAGA